>NW_009713386.1:71114-81057 GCF_000703405.1 Apaloderma vittatum | reverse complement strand
GGGCCGGGTGGCGGGGCTGGGGCAGCTCCAGCCTCCTTTGCAGCTGGCAGCGTCGGAGACTGCCGGTGAGAACTGAGCTGCGCTGGGTCTCAGCTCCCTGATGGCTGCCTGAGCCACTGCCAGCTCGCTTCTCTGGGCAGGCAATAAATTTTTCGTGACAGAACTTCTCCCTGCACGAGGGCCCAGATCTCGGTGGAAGCCTCAAGGTGCTGGTGTAAGACAAACAATAAATAATTGTGTCTGTCAGAGCATGAGCTGCATTTTCAATGCAGCAGACAGCTGTAATAGTTTTACACATTTATCCTCCAGGCCTACATAGGTTGGGTGTCTCTTTCACAGGCTGAAATGATATTAGCTTCACACTACGTATTGCTTTTCTTATTAAATCTGGCCAGACCAGTTCTTGTCTAGAAATCCGTAGCTGTCACATTGGCTCTTTCAAAATGCGTACAGTGCACTGGACAGGTTCCAGCCTAACGACAGACCCATTCCTTCCTGCCTGGGCCAGGACTGGCTTTTCTTTTCTCTCCCTCGCCTTCCCACACAGCAGCCTGCTCCCCGTGGAGGGGATGGATCAACCTCCACCCCCTCCCCATGCTTCTCTCTGAACTTTGCTGCCAGACTCCACGCATTGCTCAAGGAGATGTAGAAGCAGACAAGGAAAATGCACTCAGCTGCTTTTTCCCCTTGTAACAACTTCACCTCACGGACAAGCAGAAGGCTATTGGTGAGATTACCCTGAATACCTTAACATAGTCTTTCCTAGAGGAGGAGAAATACCCCTAAAAGAACAGAGTGACATCACCTTTCGGGATTGCTCCAGACATCTCTAAACTCAGGGAATTCTCTGTTGTAAAATCGTAGAGTACGATTAAAAATTTTCTTGTCAAAACACAAACTATCTTCCTCTAGGGGATTTTATAATGTTTCAGGAGCCCCCTCATTTCGGGTTTGTTCAGCATCAAATAACACCAGTAGCTGGTACAGGCGAACTAAGTTCCAGATACTCAGATGAATCTAAGACAATTTGCATTCATTTAGAGGTGACTTGCCAGGTTGCACTCATTCAAGACTTGGCCTTGCAGACATCTGCATGGGGACTTGCTCCCTCTGTGCCCAGCCTTGTGTCCCTGACTGGCAAAGCTGACCCTGTAACACCAGTTCTCCTGAGAGCATCCTTCTTCTGCGGATGCCATTTTTAAGATCGAGGTTGAATTTCATGTACCTACGCCAGGCCCACAGAGAAGCTGACTCCTGTCACACCAGGATAAGAAAGCTTTGCCCTAATAGCGTTGTGGATGGCAGCTCAGAAGGCCGGCAGAGCACACAACCAGCCACAGTGAGATCGAACCCTCTCCTTCTTCCACTGGTGAGTAACCACTTCCCAGAGAGAAGCAGGGCAGAGACATGAATAGAGAAACACCAGCTGTTAGACTATAAGAACAAGTGAAAATTACTGTTAAGCCATGGGATTCAGAGAAATCTGTGATCGGTAGCAGAGCATATAATGACTGTATCACCAGAGGAGCTCCCTGAGTGCCCATCTCTCCTCCTTCCTCGCACCACTGCAGACGACCACAGCGCCTGTCAGCCACTGTGCTGAAGCTGAGGGAAAACAATTTATTGTCTTTATTAGGATCTGGATGGAGATTTACATGTTCCTTTTTGGGGAGGGGCTCTGCATTATTTTACTTTACTAGATTTCTGTGGGGGTCTTGGCCAGTCTCTATACATAGTACCTGTCAGGTACCTACAGGGAAAAATCTCCTGCATCACTCAGAAGCAGCAAGATGGGAGAGAAAAAAAAAAAACACCAAAAAAACCCACCCCACAACTTAGTGTCCTGTCCACCACTGTTATTTTTAACTTCTGCTAAATGCAACCACTGTTGCATTTCAGAATGTCACAAAGTTGGAAAAGACCTCCAGACATCACCTAATCAATCTTGCTGCTCATAGTAAGACAAGCACCATCAAACCATCAAGTTAGCTGTGACTGTCATCTGCTTTTTGTCCTGAGACCCTGGCCAAAACCACTAAGCATTATCACGATTACTCTCACAGAGGTGTAATGAACATCCCAGCCTTCCACAGGACATGTGCATCAGTAATTATGTTTATGCAGGACCCGCTGTTACTTTCAAGGACCCCAGAAGAAAGCCCTGAAACCTTGGCTGCAGCAAAGACACATGGGAGGGATTTGCTGAATGACCACTTCAGTATCCTTCTGTTTAATTACTAAATTCTTTAATGACTTTTCTAATGAGCTACAAAAGTCTGACATAGCTTTCCGAGAGCCATCATTAACTACAGAGCAACCTGAGGAGAAATTCTTTCCTCACAAGACTGTGGAAAGCACAGGACAGATTCACATGTAGAGAATTAAAAGATATCCAAACCAAACGTGCTAAGCACGGTGTAGTGCTTAGTATGAAACAGTAGCTGTCATTTTTAGGATTGCAGCAGGAAGCAGGGTGCTCTCTCAGACTCTGCTTGAGTTTTAGAGGGGCCTTGTAAGAGACCCTGGTGGTTCTTCCACCTCAGCACACTCCCTCGCCTCCCTTCTCTTGCTCAAGTGTTCTGAACAGCTCATTCTGTATGCCTGCAACAGTCGTCATTAATAAGGACCCAATCTCACTCTAAACTAAAGCTGTTCCCATAGCACAAGTAAGAGTATGGGCAGATTTTAGTATAGAAGAATTATCAGGTTTCGGCATCTATAACAATATCCAAATTATCAGGTGAAAGCCTTGTAGAAAAGCAATTAGGTAATAGCAGACTTGTATGAGAGTCATCAGAGACTTTTCATACTGTACTAGAAAATCAGGACCCAGAATCAATCTGATTAAATAAAAGAACCAATCTCACCTCCTCGTGATCTCCTACATGGAACTGAAGCTTTAGAAAGCTTTGAAAGGGCAATCACAACATTTTGTTTCAAAATTTCTTTCATTCCTTCCCAGTCTGGCACTGAGAACACGAAACAGCAATCACCTCTGTCCACCTTCTCTCCCAAGCACTTTCTGCTTTATTGCATTTTTCAGGAATTTATCAGAAAAATCTCCAGAACCCCACCTGGCAATCCCACCAATAAATGCTACGAGGTGAAAAGCTAACCTCACCGTTGCCATGCACGTTTCAGAATGCAGGAGTGGAGGAGTTTGTGTCTCTTGTCCAGTCCCAGGGTGCCAGGAGCTTTACAGAGGAAGCTGTTGTTTGAGGATCTATTCTGTGTCCCCTGAGCTAAATAAAGCAAAGGCAATCAGCAACCTGAGAGGCACCTGATGTAGCCTTTAGCACGGTTGTAAAAGAGACACCAGCTACAGCCACACAAACACACACCTGCAAACTGCAAAGACCCCACAAGCTGCACTCCTGCTCTTTGTTTAAAAAGAGACAAGTAGAAATTGAGGGAAATGGAGAAAATTTACAAAAACAACATGGATCTGAACGCTCTGCGAGAAAGGGGAGAAGGCCCTAGAAAGCAGGTTTTGTTTCCCGGTTTTAAGCAAACAGTTGTCAAGAGGGCACTATATAAAAGGCAATTACAAGCTCTGCTGTCCTTCTCTGCCCCCCGCAAAGGGCAGGGAGGAACAAATAAAAGAAAAAAAAAATGACAATGTGGCAATGAACACACAAATCCACCACACAATTACCGAAGGAGGGCAGGAAAGCTTGAAAGCAGTGGAAAGTAGGTTAAGATTTGCATGAAGTGAATATGCAGGACAGCACTGGAGGTTAGACCTCATAACTTTACACAAGCCAAAATGCGTGCAAACTTTGGTTTGCATTTTTATTTCACTCTGATGCCTTCCCTCTTTTTATTTCCAGTGCACCTGTGATGATTAATATCAAGGGGTATTACTGCACTCCTGCCATTCAAACCAAGCAATTTCAGTGCTTGGAATAAGCACTGAAAAAGAGGAAGGGCAGGTAGTGAGGTCAGCTCTCTCCCAGATCCAAGGTCTTTTTCTATTGACAGTAATTCAAGGAAGAGCTGAACGTGCAGAGAACACACAGGAAATGTCAGCTCTGTTCACAGACTTTAGTGTTAAAGGTTAGACCCGAATATTTATCTTCCCTTCCAGCCACTGAACTCCACAGGTCCATTAGCTCAGGGGCAGTCACGTTTGACTGCGGGGCATAACGGCTGCTGTGGCTTTGGCATCCCAAACACCTGCCCATCCTTTCAGGTGCATCTCTCCTCCCTTAACTAAAAGTGCTAACACATTCCAGAACTGAGAATCAAAAGTAAGCAAAAGAATCAATGTTTTCTCTTCAAGCTTAAAAAGTAATTTAGAAAACATTACTTAAAATAAGGGTTTCGAAAAGTGACTGGTGCTCTGTCTTTTTTTAAAATTGTTTCTTCTTCTATCTCCCTCTTACTTTTCTGCCACTGATTGACAGCTCCCTGGTAACAAATTCTCTCTGGTGGCAGACATTTTCTATAATGCTTCATTTGTGGCACTGCAAACTTGATGGTCCCTCTATACCTCCTCCAGTTTCTCTTCCTTTCCAATTGCTCCTAGAAATGATGGCAGCAAAGATTGCAGAAATCAGAGTACCTCTATGCCTGCCGTGTTCCTGCAGCAGCAATCAAGTGCATCAGTTTCTTAACTTGTAAACCCTCCAACAAACGCTTCCGAAAGGACACAAAAAGTAGACCAGAAAAACTCAGATTAATGCAGAGAACAAACGATTCTTTTGCTCTAAGTAGGAGATGTGTTTCTCAGATCAGCCTGGGTCACTCTCAGTGGGAGTATACTGGGCACCATCAGCGCCCACGGTGCCACAAGACAGATCTACAATTCCACAACAGCAGCAACTCGCAGTCAGGTTATGAGCTTAGTCTATAATTTCTTAAGCAACACAAGGGATTCGAACACTCAAGTGGTAGATTAATTCAAAACAAACCTGATAGGAGATAATGATACCATTTATTTTTGATACCATTTATTTAGTGGGCAAACAGCAATTCCTTTTCAGCCTTGATCTCAAGAAAACATTTTCCTTTTGTTGTGCAATCACAACCTAGGCCACAAATTTAAAAGAGGCTCAAAATAAGCTCATATTTTCTGTAAGAGCAATTTGCACAAACACCGCGTCTTCCACGTTTACTTTGTTTGCCAAAATTAGAAGTGAAAGACAGAGCAGCAGGATGGCAGACACTCCCCTGGTTAGAATTACTTCCACTCTTCTTGGGGTATCTTACTGACAGTGTAAATTTGGGGCTTGTTAACACATTAGGAGACATCAAGCATCACACAGCTTTGCTTTTCAATCTGCTTGTTTCTCTTGCTTAGCTGTGGTGTCAGTTTAAATCTGAGGAGGAAAGGGCAAGCCTTTGTCGTGGGAATGCTGGCAGCATGTCTGTGCTGGTTCTGCTTTCAGGAAGAAAGGTCCTTTCCAAATAATTGGAAGTCACCACCACCATCAGGCTTGGAATCTGGGACTGCAGAGAGGCTGGACATTTGATCCAGGGAGGCCTCCAGTCGTGGAAAGGAGGAGGGTTGTGTTTAGCCTGCTAATCCTGACTTCCAGGCTCAGCACCCTGCTTTGATACAGAACCCAATGAGCTATTTCAGCAAGCAAACTTTGAACCAACTCTTTAAAAGGACTAAGCTTCTAAGTGCCTCACTAGAAATTAGGCATCTAAATGTCTTCAAGGATCAGAGCCTGGTCTGCAGCCAGACAAGATTTGCAGAGAGATTCTTGTGCCTCAGGCTGCGGCCAGTGTCTGATGAGACTTAGAGCATGCATATCACTGCCCAAACCCAGCCTGGCACTCCAGCTTCCCATTGGGAAAATTGGAGATAATAGTACTCTCTTGTCTTACTAGGGTGGAGGGAAGAGAAAGACATTAAAGATTGTGTGATACTCACCTAATACAGCCCTAGGGAGCAGACAAGTGAAATTTTTCTCCAATATTTTAACAGAAAATAGCTCTACTGACTTCAGTAGCGAAATGGAGCCAGTTTGCACAGCCCAAGGATCTAGCTCTTGATGCCTATCTAAAGCTTCCAGGACTACAAATGAAGGCTGCAGGTATCACAGGCACATCCTGCTGTTTGCTGCTATGAAGTGCAGCACATCAGCAGCTGTAATGGCAATGTGAAGTTCCTGGTGACACTGCCCTCAAGGTAGGTAGCACATCATGTGCATTTCCTTGCTGGCAGTGGATAACCTAATGACTAATAATTATTCTGCTCATGGTCCTTGAGAGGAATGCAAAGTGCAGAAGCCCCTGGTAGGATGGGAGGAGTCACGGAGAACTTGCTCTGAAAGTAGGTTCAAATCCAGCCTAACTTCTGTTGCTAAGGCAGTTTTTCCTCCACGTGAGGTCCTGACATATCACAGTGTCGGGAGAGCTGTGCAAGTTGTCCTTAGAGTTTCTCGTGCATCTCAAACACGTCAGATTCCAGACTTCCCTCCTTCCCTCTTCCACCAGAACCAGCAATTAAATCATTGCCTGATTCAGGATGGAACAGAAATGGAATATCCATTCAGCGCTGGGACCAGCAGAGGACACACTCTGCACAAAATAAACCAGTGCAAAAATGATTGGGGGGAAAAAAAACAAATCACAAATCCAGGTAATTTGATATGTTTCCAGACAGTGTTGGAAAGTTCTTCCACAATAAAAGGAACTTCATACCACTGTCTGAATAGGACAGGGGAGAAAATGCACAGGGGAAACCTCGGAGATGTATCAAGCGGCTCAGCTCCAAGCTGGCAATGCACAAGGTAACAGAATTTCTCAGGCAAGCATATAAGGGCGGGGGAATTTTAATATCATCTTCCTCTACAAGTAATTTCCAGTGTTTATGCTCTGTAGAGCTTCTTATGAGTGTCAGAGCAGAACAAATGTCATTTTTAATGGACTTGCTAAATCATAAAAACCGTTTGTGAAATTGCATCTGATTAAAACATGAAAAAGTTTCATTATTCACAAAAGATGCCAGGCAGCTTGCAAGAGTGGCAGTAGCAGGCTGTCTGAAGAGGAAGCTTGGCCTGCAGGACTTTAATTCAGTAACAAAATTAATCCTATAATGTACTCTACACAAATACAAAGGCATCTTCCTGGTGTGATGGAAAAAAGCTTAGCATTCATCATTACATCATTAATTCTTGTAACAACATATAAACACACACACCAACACACATTACAATGTACCACTTGGCAGTATGTGTTGTCAGTGGTAACATTCAAATACTTTGAGATGTAGATCACAGTGCCCTTTGGGAGAAGGCCAGCTCCAGAACAGGCCAGAATGTTTCATTTCTAGGGTGGTTGTCACTAAAGGATTTCCTATTATCTCCGCTCTAACCTGCTCACATTCACCAAAAAGGATATGAAAGGAGAGGAAAAATTGAAAGCTTTTCCTTCCATATGGACAAAGCAGATGTGACAATAGAGCATATACTATAAAAATAGGGGGTGCTTTAGAAAGTAATTACCACTAAAACCAGAAAGGATCCCCATCAAAATTATGATGTTATACCAATCACTGGCAAGAACATAGAGGCTTAATTCTAACAATTTTCTCTAGATGGTGATGCAGAGTAATTATGCTTTAGTTTCCTGAGCATGTAACCTTTGGTAGGAGCTTATTCTGAAAAGTGACAGAAAATGATTTAGCCAGACAAACCACATCTAGGTAGCTGCCTACATCCTAGATGTCAAACAACACATCAATCAATCTTTTACTGTTAAGCTATTATTTAATCTTCAGGGGATTTGGGACTTATGTTCCTTCCCAAAAGTATTTTTTTTTCTTATTTAACTAAATAGCGCAGCCTAAGAGGTTGAAAGGGAACCAACACTATATTTGGAAAAGCAAAAACATATCATTTAAACATATTCAAAGCGAAAACATTTCAAAAGGATCCAAACTTTCCATTATTCATATCTCAAAATAGCAGATTAAGTTCTGGTTGTACAATGGCATTTCCATGACAGAACTGATGCATGCATTGATTTCTGAAAGGATAGGAGAGCGTAACTGCAGCACTGAAATGGCTTGTTGTAAGGTTACCAAAGCTGATTTCCCTTGTGGGTACCCATACACCCTCATCCGACTCTGCCTAGTTTCCGGATTGCGACGGGAGGTGCAAGGCTACTAACTGCACTGACTGATGCTGATGAGAAGGCAGAGGGAATGTGTTCTTTTAGTGTCTCCAGACATACCATACATACGATCGGAAACATAGACTCTGACACAGCATCCATTTACGTACTGAAAGCACCTGCGGCAGTCTTTGCTGTACAAATTCACCTGTAACACATCACCTGGTAAAGATCTGACCCAGGCTAAAGAGCTAGTACACAGATAAATTCATTATGGCAAAGGTGCTTCAAAACAGTTGAATAAGACTGTCAAGTAAGAGTAAAACTCAGACTATATCTGTGATGCCCTTGTATTTTTCCCACATGCTAGTATTAGAGAAATGCTGAAGTTCAACCTACTGTTGCGCAGTACGGTTTTCATGCAAAGGTTAACTCCTGATATGTTTTGTTAACTCAGCACTTCTCCCAAATTTGAGTTTGATGTACTGCCCTTTTTCACCATGAACACATTTCTTCCTGCCTGCCTTCCTTTTGCTAATCAGTTTTATCACCACAGCCTCAAGTGAAGAATGGCTTTCAAGATATGTAGACTACTAGGTAGAAATTCTTGCTTAATGCAAATGATAACGCTCAACAGAAGCCTCTTTATAAGCTACAGAAATCCAACCATGGCCCAGAATCACAGCTGATGTAAACTGAAATAGCAAAGTAAGTTTATACCAGAAGAGAGCCTAGCCTTGCAAGCTCATAAATCTCAATGCTCTTTAAAAAACAAAACATTAAATCATTTTGCCTGAGAGATGAGAATATCAATTATATTGCTCTATATCCTTCACCATAACCATTGATGTGTGCTCCTCTATTTCATCTGAGGATTTTCAAACACAATGTATGTCTCCATTCTGTAGAGAGGAAAATCAGGAATCTTGTGAATTGCTGGTGGTCAGTCAGGTGTGAGAATCCCACGTCCCAGGTTCAACCCTAGGGAGTACAAATGCCACTTCCACTATCCTAAAAAACTAAACCCACCTCAAAGTGGGCCCTTGCTCCCCAGGTTCTCCCCACAGCCAAAGCAGCATCTGACCACAGTGAGGGGCTAGAGTCACATCACGTAAGCACAATATTAGATAAAAACAATAGGACAAAAAGCAGCAACCCCTCCTCTGTATTATCTACTGTAAAGCTGCAGCTCTTATCTTTGGCTTGCCACCGAACTTGGGACAATCAGACCTAAAACCAAAAGCCTTTCCCTGCTGAGATAAGCAATTAGTGCTGCTCAGCTCCCTTCTTCACTCCATGTTTTTCAGATGGGATGACATTCCCTAGAAATTGACGTACTTCTACTCAACATCAAAAGACATTCTCAGCTACTGCAAAAAATATTATTCTTGTGACCCTAGTGTGTTGCCAGCTTACTCCAGGTGGGAACTTGGTCTGTTGCAGACATTATTTACAAAACACTGGGTTTTTGGTTTACAAGCACTAAGACAGTTCATGGACAAAGGTAAGTGAACCACTACATTAGATAGTTCTGTTGCTTTCCCCGCACAATGCGTTCCCTCTGGAAGGTTTACAGCAACATTAATTTAAAATCTCGCTATCAAGATCACTCACTGCCACGACTAGAGAGCAGAACGTTGTGAGGTACATAGAATAACACATTGCACAAGGAAGAAATACAACCCATAAAGACAATAAGAGCAAAAATTGTTTTGCTCTTTAAGGTCTAAAAGAGGTATTTAACAAGATACAGAAAACCAGTTTGGGTATGGAAACTTGCCAGTCAGAGATAACAAGTGGCATCTTGTATTCTTGCTATATGTTTAAGCTAGAATTGGTAACCAGAATGAAAACAAACAAAAAAAAACCCAAAGAG
>NW_009713386.1:42117-71083 GCF_000703405.1 Apaloderma vittatum | reverse complement strand
CCTGCTGATTCTCCTGACATCCTTGCTCCTGTATGGTGTGACAAGAGCCTCTTGGTGGATGCTACAAGCATTTTCTAGAAGTCACCACCAAGCTGATGTAGCTAGCTCATGGCATCCAAGGGTCTGACCTTTTCCTTCTCCATGGCTCAGCAAGCGCCGTTGGGTGGGAGGAACTGACATTATGGAGCTCAGGCAGAAATGCTGAGCAATAGCTCTGTGCCTTCTGCCAGGCGATCGTGATCAGACTACAGTCTGCCCATTTGCTTTCCTCCAAATGAGGAAGCTCTGTTTTGTTTTTTTCTTTAGACTACAGCACAAAAACAAGCCAAGAAAACAGATATAAATGTCCACAACATGACAAGATTATGCTGCAGAGCTGAGATGTGGGAAAGTGAGAGAGGAGAAGATGTACTGGTAACTCTTAATAGAAACCACAGCCTATCAGCAGCAAGGAAAAGGGAAATCTGTGCTTACTTCTCACAGCCTTGTTTATGCTAGCAAAGGTTTGGTAGGTTTGGTAATGAATTACTGGTAAGTGGCTTCCTTTCATGGGAAATTATTCAAGCAAGTAGGTGCAGCTTAACAAACATTTATCTCCTGGCTGTGAGGCACTGCAGGAGAGGTACTCAAGGGACCAGAAGGCACTAGCCACCTGTGCAGACACCCACGGGGGTGTTGAGAAGCAGTGACATGCAGAGGCAAGAGAGTGCTGAGTGTATGTGGGGAGGGAAGGTCGCACGTGCTCCGACATCCATCCCACTCGATGCCAGTGCCAGTCCTAAACTCAGCATCCCAAACAGTATAGTCCTTAAACCTTGGTTGCTTCCATGATGCTTATTTTATTACTCCGATAAGACCATTCCTAGATTGCCTGAAGAACATGGAGAGGAGGTTTTCAAGCTCTAAGCTAGGATTCAGGAATCTGAGTTCTGGGTAGCCCAGCTTTGTGTGTGACTTCTGGCAAGCCACATGGGGCCTGACTGGGATAATTTTGCCATCGCATCTTCCCAGGGTGCTCTCACTACCTCAGTTCCTCTGCTTTGCCCATGCCAGCAGCTAAATCTCATTTTTACTTGCAAAAGGCTCAGGCACTAATACAGCACTCGTCATTTCAGTTCCTAGATGGATAAATACTCTCACTGCCACTCTAAGCTGTCACAAGGATTTGTATCTGCCTTCATTACATCCCTTCCAGTCACAGTATAATTAAATTCAATGTTGCTTTAAGTCTCAGCGAGCAAAGAAAAATTCAAGAGATTAATCAGAATATTTTTCAGAAAGAGTTCTAAAAATATTCTAAATAGACCAGAAAACCAGATGAGTGGCATTCTCATTTATTACTGAGCCAGGCTCTGGATACAACAATCAATTGACATGATAGATAACACAGATCTCCTGCCTCTCCTATTTTGTTCTAGAAGCTCTCATTCAGAGCCAGATCAAGACACAATTCTATTACCGTCTCTTTCATTCACTGGAGGTTATTTTTGGATATGTGTTTTCAGCATTCTCTCAGGGGGTGTGCTGTTGTCATGATTTTGAATTAGGTTTTGCCTTTCTCTTTGTCCCTATCCCGTAATACATTTTTTTGAGCGCATGAGTCCTAAGATACTACTTAATCCTATCCTTCCAGAAGCCTATGAGAATTTTGTTGTTTTCCGGGCAGTCATGATGTAATTACTGGCATGCGACAGAAACTTCCAACATGGTTCTCAAGTCTAACAGAAGCCTGGACCATCAGTAACATCATGCTTACCAAGTAATCGTAGCTATTTAAGCCCCCCAGCTGTTTGCTCCTCACTGCTTGAGCCCCGGCATAACTGATCGCCTTCCTGCACCAAGAGAAACAGGTTCACCCACCCCATCTTTAAGAGTAACTTGGTGACCTTCTTGCAAGCTACCATTCTGACTGTATCCTTGCATACTTTTGCAGCAGTGGCTGATTTACATCAAGAGGATGAGAACAAAAC
The DNA here is from genome assembly GCF_000703405.1 of Apaloderma vittatum. Lineage (NCBI taxonomy): Eukaryota > Metazoa > Chordata > Aves > Trogoniformes > Trogonidae > Apaloderma > Apaloderma vittatum. The sequence goes on along the minus strand of NW_009713386.1, from coordinate 69,113 downwards.
CAGACGCTTGTCATTTGCAGCTGGACCAACTGTGCAGCACAGAGGGGATGTAAATATTCCCTCTGCAGCAACCAGAATGCTCTAATCCAGGAAAATTCCAGCACGCAGATCAGCATTACATTAGCTGCTACCAAGAACATTTATTACAACTATACACGGGGCAGTAGTTCTGCAGAGCCCAGTCTGCTGGAGCTGGTGCCACCTCTCCACACGTGCCTAAGCATTCCCAATCCACCGAAGCATCTCGGGTCGGACAAGCACCAACAATAGTCAGTTCACAAACAGAGAGGAATTCAGACATACCTGACTGTTCACACAGCTGGAACACAGGCCCCCAGGAGAAGTAGCTCATTCATAAATTAAGAAATAAGCAAACCAGCACAAGTTCCAGAGGAACCCAGTCTGCAATAGGTAGCCTGAATACACAATGAGCAAGGGTTATGGAAGGTGGGCAATGTGCCTGCAAGATGGAAATTACAATGGGAAAGAGGCAGGTAACACAGGAGAAAGGAAAGGATATTAAAAACACAGCATCATGATTCAATGCCAGAATTATTAGGAAAGCAAAGGAAATAGGCTAGAAAACAGCATAATCCATATCAGTCACTGGATGCTGTTCCACTGGGAAGACTGGAGGTGCCAAGGTTGAAAAGATTGTCATTCATTATTTTTGATTTAGAGCTGCACAGACAAGAAAAGCTTGCATGATACATTGGTCATATATTCTTTTATTGATCTCTCAGACTTAGTTTCCTAAACGTACCATCTATCACCTCCACCAGCCCCACTCAAATTCCCCATGAGAGGAGGCTAAAGAGAAGTGACTGTCCTGTCTCTTAGGGCCAAGGTCCAAAAGACAAGGACATGAGAATGCAGGTTGATCCACTACCTTTATGACGGATTGGCAGCATTTGCAGATATTACTTTCTCTCTCTCTCTACTAGGATAGATCCTCTGAAGGGCAAAAGTAGCCTCCGCTTAGGTGATATCAACTGATTATGAGGGAGGGAGAATTGATGTCCAGCTCATGCATCACTCTACTCTACCAGCATTTTATTCCGCCCTCATGGAAATTAAATCTGAAAAACTCCATCCTCTACCAGAGTACAGATCTGAGCTTGCTTTGTGGCCTGGCCACCACCTTGACCTTAGGTTTTCAAGGGTACATTGCTTCACAAACTGTACCACTCTCTGTTCCTTTTCCCTCTTTAGCCCGTACTCAATCATTTACTGAGGAGTAGGTATGTCCGAGTCAGGGTACACAAGGAATGAGAAGACAGCTTGAGAAACAAATGCAAAACCCCATGTACCCCTACTTATCTGCCTTCTCGTATATTATCCTTGCTAGCAAGTACTATTTATGGTACTATTGTTGGCCTGGCTGGGGAAGGCTAGGTGGGAAAAGGAAGACTCATGGTACAGGCAGCAATAAAATCCAAAAGTATAGCTCAGTCAGTGCAAGCTTTGAGCTATAGTCATATTTTGGTGATAATAAAGTAATTTCTTAACTGTCAGATGTTGGGATAAGACTTAATATAGGGGACAGGCTAGCATTCTTTTGGGACCTTTTTACACGTTCACCAGAACAATTTACAACTAGCCTTTACTAGAGAAAATACAGCAAGTCCCACAACTCAGCTTTCATTACCAGATTCTCATCTAGTCTGTAGAAAGAAAAAGACTCTTTTAGAGTACCAATGGCAAAACAGGGTGATAAGAATATCTTCTACACATCCAATAGTTATTTCTCTGTTGCCCCACCCCGGGCAAGAGCAACCCCTGAAGTCAGAACCAGACAAAATTCACAAAACGCAGTGGCAGTTTTGCCCCAAGTAAGGACTAAAAAAGAAAACATCAAATGATTTTTTTTTCCCCAGGATTCATCTCTCATGTCCAGCTATCATTTTCTTTCACTGTGTTCTGCAAAATGTCTCACAAAAGCATTGATGGATCTGACAGTCTTGAATCCATCATTCTAATTCTTAGAGAAACTCTGGAAGGATCTTTACAAAAATTCTCACAAAGCTTCTCGCCCGCCCCTTTCTTGTAAAAGATGCAGATGTTAAGAACACAGAGCATTATTCATTTCCTCCCTTTCCGACATTTCAGATAAAAAAAAGGAAGCCAGGTATGAAGGGGACATGTAGGTTAAGAGCAATCTACCTATGCTCAATAAGAAATGGAAAAAGAGAGAAGCAAAACTGTACATTATTAGATGATCTTCAGTTGCCCTCTCAATGCGAAAAGCAGCAGCATTAGGAGACAGGGAAAGTTTAAAAACCTGTAAATGGCTCTAAGGGAGAAATGCTCACTGGAGGAGCGAGAAGTATTTCTACCTAACAGGTTACATGCCAGGAAATCAAAGTTTAGAAGGACACTGAGGAAAAAAAATCTTTATCCAAGTACACAAGTTGGGTCTACGTTCTGTTTCTCTATAGGTCCATTGGTTAAGTCATCTATAGTAAATATGTCAACATGGCATGCACATAGCAAGGGTCCCAAACACACTCTCTCGAGTTAACGGAAACATCAAGCAAGGAGAAAACAAAGCAGATGCTAACTGTATCTTATATTGCATTGGCCCAGGAACACCTCATAGGTTCAGGCTGAAAGTGCATCCAGAGCACAGCCAGAAATAACCTTGGTTCAGAGGAACAGCCATGAAATAAGCTTTTAAAAAAAAAAATAAAAATCAAAAAACCTGTTTACATTTACTTATTACCAAACAGCTCTACTATTAATCAATTACCAAGAGGTAGCTCAGAGCAGCAGTGTTTGCTGGCTTGACTACTACAGCCGAATATTTCAGGGCCTGCTAATGGGAAATAAATTCAGGTATAGGAAATTGAATGCAATTAGAGTAATTTTAGCAATAGTTCAGAATGGAACTGACCTTTGCTTTCACATGCAGGGGTCCAGAGGTATTATGTTTCATATTATTTTATTTGTTGTGGAAGCAAGCTTTTGTGTTTGCAAGTACTAGAACAACTTACCAAAGAAAATAAAAACACAATGCGAACTAGCGTTTAGAGAATGGTCTAGGATTTAAAATTCCTAAATTCTTGTCTCATCTTGGTCATCAACTCAGGTGACAGTAATTTTGCCTTGCTATGACTCATTTTACCCATCTTTAATGCTTGGCTGACTCAACAATCCCTTGTAGCTCCTGAGTATACCCTTCTTTTTATTTGACACTTCCCTTATTTGCTGTTCATACCTTCAACAGCCTAGTGGGAAATCAAATCATTCCAATGGGGAATTTCCTTTATTAGGATAAATATTAGGGGTACATCTGATACCCAAAATAGTCCTTGCACAGTATCTGAAAAACTCACGCTAACGTTTCAGGGGAGACTAATCAACACAACCAAAAGTGAATACTGCTGCCTACAGCCGGTCAGAATGGGGTGGACATCAAACACAGATCTCCTTGTATTTTCAAGCTCATCTACCTTCATCCCTTTCCCTCTGCTACATTGTGGACCCAGCAGTTCTCCCCAGTCATCTGTCTAACCTTAGGGTCCACAGCTAAAACTCTTACAAGTCTGGCATCATGGTCTTAATACACAAAGTGCTTATTTTAACACAGACTGATGGCTTTTCTCCTAGATAATGATGATTGATTCTGTTTTCCATCCTTTGTCAAAGCTCAGCACGTGCCTAGAATTTTAACGAGTCCTACTTCTGATACTTCCATGCATCCATCTGTTCCTCTGGATCTCTCTCATTCTCCTGCTTTAAATAATGAACTTGGTTACACTCAGAGCAATCTATTAATAAATAACAATCTCGTAGATTACACAAGCCAATTAATAGTAAAGCAGCATCAGGAACTGAAGCGATGAAGCTGCTGAATGGGAGAGGTGTGGGAGGGCAGTAAAGCTGCCAGTCCTTACACACACAGGATTAGCAGAACTCTCCACAATAGTTGGCGGCAAAGTTGTGCAAACAGCACCATAAACAAACACAGAGTAATTAAGCATGCACACACTTCTAACTGTGCCGAACAACACAAGGCAGGAATAGAACTGCATTAATTCTAACATTGTCTAACACGCAAAGGAAAAAATGTTTTTTGCATCTACAGCTGAGGTACATCAAAAGAGAAAGTCCAGCTCACTGAATGTGAGGAATACAACCAATAAGTTTTTCTCCTTTAGCTTCTTAACTTCTCCCAGACTGATGACATATGAAGCAAATAACGATGGCTCTGCAGGACTATACCTCCCCAGAACTGTCAGGTTGGACAGCACTGTTCCCTGCACTGGTTCAGCCCTTCGGATGGTCTAAAGCTTCAACCAAGCTACATTTTTCTTCACTTGGTTAAGCAGTTATTTGAATGTTTGCCAGTATCTTAGTTTACCGTGTTTGTCATCTCAGTTTGTTCCTTTTATTTTGATCTTTATTCTTCTGTCCTCTCCTCCTTCCCCTTTAATTTCCCAGTTTAACTCCTGTGGTATTTTTTCTTCTTATTTCTCCCTCTTTGCCCTCCATAATGACTTAATCTGGCAGGCAGTGTGACAAGCGAATGAATCGAACACAGAATTTTCCTGCACTCCAGATTCATTTGAAGATTTCTCCCACATGCAGCTCTAAAGCCCCAGATTCAATTTCCCTTTGACATAATAACAGAATTAGTCTCATATTGTCATACATAAATTACTTGCAAGCCCAGTGCCAGGAGAGAAAGAGGAAAAAAAGAGAATAGGATTCAAAGGAAGGTGTGACTGTGACAAGCAACAACAGAATAGCAATAGGCGACCAGTGGGTGACATCCATCATAACTGACAAACGAGGAGAAAGCCATCTCTATATCCAACATAAGAATTATTTACTTCTGTTCTCAGTCCTTGAAGCATTAAACCTTACACTGAGGATTTCTGTGTTTTCCAAAGGACACATAAAGTCTAAGTAAGTCTCAGACTGAAAAGTGCTGTATCTGACTTCTAGTATAGTGGGGTGTTTTTTTCTTCGTCACAGGCATTATTTACAGAAACAGCCCTTTTTTTCTCCCTATTACCAATACACACAACGTTGTTGTGGACTCACCACAGATTTGGAACATAGGTATCAGCCAGGTTCTGAAGCTGATATGACCCTGAGCACTTGGAGAATGTCAGGTAAGAAGATCTGGGGAGGCTATCCTTGATAAAAGTATTTGCAAAAAAATTCTGGGTAATTTTTTTTCTTTGTCAGTTGAACATCCAGGCTAGTTTTGAGGCAATCTACTAAATAAGGGAGTGAACAGAAAAGCAACAGAGCAAAAAAGTCAGCTTAAAGCAACTCCTTGCTAGAAAAGTGCAAGCCAGACAAGGCCAAAAGATTGTGCACAACACTTGAGGCATAAGCACTGTTTCCAGGGTTGATACAACAAGGCACTTGCTACTGAACACCATGCTGACCACAAACCACTCCATGTTTGTGTTTGAACCCTTGTGGTGTTTTTTTATTCTGCCTGCCTCACTGCTCTGTGTGATCATACATCAGTGACGTGTGTCAGATAGAGCACGTCACTGCTGATCGTCATTTGAATGTTACTGTGCCTTATGAAGGCACATTCAACAGCCTAAGTCTCAATTGTCCTGAACAGCAGTCATCTGAAACTTCACATCACATCTCCCTACTCATCTGCCAAACTGCTCCTAGTAATAAAACAAGCCAACCTAAACAGGGAGCTTTGAATTTTCAAGGAATCTCAACAACCTTATGTCCTTGATTAGGTGGCTTCTGCCCTTCTCTTTTGGTCTTCCAGCAAGCACAAATTGGCAGTTAGGAACTAAAAATAGAAAGTGAAACGTTGACAATGTCAGCAAAAGACGCTTGAAGACAGCAAGGCTGTGCCTGGTCAAAACCAAATGGTACTATCTATTATACTCCAGCTGTCAGTCTACTTTGAAGCCCTCCAATTAGCTTCACTTTTGGGGGATGAGCAACTGAAAGGATAGTCACCAATGTGAGAAACTCTAGCACTTGAGCAGCACTTTTCACAGGTGCTTCTATCTAAGGTGGAGAGGCCAGTGAGAAAGGCCTGTTCGCCCACCCTTTTGTCAGCTGGGTAGATACCGGCTGCTGAACGACACCACGAGAGGGAGGGTACAGAGAGCCCCGAGTTTATAAACAGCAGGGAGACATGTCCAGGCCAGAGCAGTAAGCAAGCCTCAGGGGTGCTGAACTTCAAACCCAAGCCAGGTTTTATTTGCCTGTTGACAGAGCACATGGGTTTGTTGGTCTTTCTAACCCACCTCTGAGTCAGTAAAGGTCTCTTTAATCCAGAAAAGGCGTAACAAAAACTAGTGGCTTAAAATGAAACTGAAGAAATTGAGGATGGAAGTAGAGCATGCTTTATTCTTTTTCCAGAAGAAAATACATTAAGCCACTGGAGCAGCTGACCTAGGGAACAGAGTGGATTGTGTCCCTCAGTGTCTTCTGTCAAAACTGCCCATCTCCGTCTTAAACACAGAAGTTGAATAAAAGCAAACCCAAAACAAGATAGACGGGGATTGTCAATATATATTTCCTGCTATAGCTATATAGAAGGCTAGAGTACTTGTCCCTAATGTCCTTTTTGCTTTTAAAAATCTGAAGAAAATTTAACTGACGTTTGGATCACCCACTGCTTTGGCTTACGACCAGCTTGGAAAAAATCAAGGTTAGCAAATTTGAGCTATCAGAAAAACAGCATTTCCTGTTAGTCCCATAACAAGCACAGCCCAGGAAAGTCTAAATGGTTGTTGAAAGTTAGGATGTTCCCAGCTGAAATAATCAGCGCAAGTGTATGCTGTTTCAGATCTGACACTTCCCCTACCTCCCAATTCAACATGACTGCAGTGCACATGGGCTGCCCCTCTGGATGCGGCACTTGCGGCATTTGGACGATTTATTCCCTTGCCACAAGAAGAGACGGCTGCAGGTCTCCTCCTTGCCCCATCCGGTAAAAAGCTTTTAACACCTCCCTGAGCAGTGATGGCCCACCAGCCAACAAGGTGCTTTAACAGGAGAGTTGAGCCGCACTTGGCGACAGCTGCTTTGACACCCCAACAGGCAGAACCCTCAGCGTCTTGTGTGTCCGCTTGGTACAGCTCAAGTGATCTTAAAAGAGCAGCAAAACTGATTCACGTTGGGAATTCGGCAGCATTACATAATAGGAGAGAAGAGCTGAAAAATGTTCTCAAAGCAGTGAAATGCATCAGTGAACTGTTTTCCATACAGCTCAGGCAATCTAGAGCAGTTCAGCTACCAGTAACTCAACCGGGAGATCCTTACAAATCCAAACACATGGCAAGGTGTTGGGAATCTAGAATATGCTCTGAAGGGAAGAAGCTAAGCTGACTTGGAAATCACCCTTTTCTGAGTAGCTGGCACTGCATGAAAATCCTACTCCCATTTCCTTCCAGGGGATGCCAAAGCCCCTCAACAGAATCGTTTCCACAGCAAGAGGCTGGGAGATGTCTCTCCCTTGTCATTTCCATGAAAAACGTCAGCTATTGACCTTTTCAAACACAGTGCTTGCTGTAAAATATTACGTTACAGTTATCGCCAATAGCAGAAGAGGAAGAGGCTGGGGAGAAGTCTCAAGCCTGCAAGTGTGCCAGATAAAGGGCTCTATGCTTTTAACAACCTATAAGGAAGTTTTATGACTGTAACTCTGGCATTTAAAATTAATACAGTTATTAAGAAAGATATTGTTTTACAGCATAATGGCTTTTTAACAAGGTGAATGCCATGAACCCCTGCCTCAGAAGAGAGAAAGGAAAAAGGAGTATGGAGGGGTTTCCTGCCTCTTGAAAGAGATTGTCAGTGACAGAGGAGCTTTAAAGATCAGGTGCACCCCTCAAAGAGACTGTGTTTCAATTTATTTCACTTCTATGTTATTAACCATCTGACTGTGCACAGATATCACCAATGAGTGGAGATACTGGACAGATTTATCCCAAAGAAGCTTCCATCACAGTGTGATGACAGACTCATGACGAACTACTCCAGGGCCTCTAAGCTGTAGTTTCAGCTGTGCATTCAGTCCTGCTCTTCTGGCCCTGCTTCCTGGGCTATTCAAGGTGTATTTGCTTCATGCTATAACAATAACTATGTTATTTGCAACATCACAAATCTTTACCTCTTCTGCAATCTAGCCCAGCAAAGGACATGGATCATCAGCTAAATCATTAATAAAAGTATTGAATAGCTTTGGACCAAAATAACCCATCCCTGGGGAACCTGCTTGAAATAACCTTCTTCATTGATATTGTTCCTTGAACAACTGCACTTTGAGCTCTGTTGCCAAGCCACGCTCCCATCCATCTAGCATGTATCCTATTAATTCCAGCTCATGAAAATTTTTCTTAATCAAAATGTCAGGTGATACCAAGTCAAATGCCTTAGAGGAAAATAAGGATATACTACCAACACTGTCGCCTGTATCAGCCTGATTTGTACACGTGTCAAAAAAACCCAACAGGTTTGTTTGATGAGACTTACCTCGGAGGACACTACGCTGACTCACATTAATTTTATTTTTATCCTCTGGTTTGTTCTTGCCGAAATACCAGATCAGCCATTCCTCTGCATAACACCAGTTTGACCTCAGACTGCTGCTTCTCTCACTATCTGGATTGCCTCTTTTCTCCCTTACTTTAAATCTTGCAAATATCAGAAGGATTTGGCAGAATGTTTCCGAGCAGGGACTGTGAAGGGCTTTCATCTCCAGCTAGGCTGGAAGCTGTATAACCACATAGACATGTGCCATGCTCAAACATACATACCTCATCTTTCAAAAGGCTTTATTAGCTAGTGTAGCTATATGCCTTCTAGAAACCAGAGCTGGCTTGCTTCCAGCCAAATCAGAACAAGGGTAGGATGAGTTCATGTCTGTCTACATCCATCCATGTTCCCATAAAGGGGGAATTATTTAAATTAACACCTTCATTCCTCAGTAGGTTCCAGAGCCTCTATTCTGCACATCTCTAGGAGCAGAGCCACATGTACAATACAGCTAAATACCAGGTATGCCCTTAGATGCGCAGTAAAGAATTTCCTTTTGGATCATTTAGGCACTCTGACACACAAAATCTTGTACAAAAGTGTCAGCACTGAGGTGAGACAAACTATTTTTCAATTATGATAACCAAACTATATTGATTCTTTTAGTCCCTGCATTGCACACCCAGAACGTTTGTGGAAGCAGCCAAATCTAACCTCAACTTAATGGTGTGATGGGGGAGGAGGAAGATGCCTTTATTCCAGATTTCTGAGGTCTGGAATACTGATGTTGCTCCTTCCTAAAACTGAAGGCACTCCCCTAAAACTCCTCAGAAAAGCAGCCACCCAGACAAAAGCTCAAGAGTGTGGAAAAAATTGTTATTTTCAGGCAGGAGATAGTTTCACTTTTGTGAGTTTGAGCCAGCAGAGCAGGTAAACAAGTGGTTAAATTTCACCATAACCCATCAAAAGAAAGTGGGACTACACCTCTCTGAAGGTAAATATGCAGCTGCTAGCATTCAGGATCCAAGATGTCAATGGTTCTCTATTTTCTACATCCTGTCCTACCCCAGCAATGTCTCCTGCAGCCTAAATGCTGCCGAGGCACTGAGGCATGCAAGAGTGGCAGCACTGCACCAGCCCAGAACAGCAAAGCAATGTACCTCCTCGCTTTACAGGCAGCAGGCACTCCAGCAGTCTTTGCAAGGAGAGGGAATAAATAAGCTCTGAGTGACACAGGTTTTAACAACAAAATCATTCTACGGACAGAGTGTGTAATGAGTTCCAGTCAGAGCAAGTTATGGAGGAATAATTTCCTAGTACCTGGGGCTTAGCAACCGCTTCATGGATGCTTTTTATTCCTAGGTTGTAAATTGATTTTATACATCATTTATCAATGGAGGCCTGGCTACATAATAGGTATATTTTAATATTTATGCCTCTCCACTCTCATGCTCAGCAAACAAATGAGAACAATAGGACATGGTTGGTGTTACAAGTCACTGGGATATCTCCCCCTGCTCCCAGGTAACGGTGATGAAGGTCTGCAAGTGACAGATAAACTCAGAGAAATTTGATTGTGTGATGCATAAAGAATGACTCGTGTGTTACTGAAGAGGATTAAAGAAGTGCTGAGGGCCTAAGTTTTGTGCTGCCTTTCCATATATTGCTTTATGAACCACAGCACCAGCATCCAGAGGGACATACACCTCCCTCCCACCTCTCACTGTGTCCCTGGTGCTGCAGATGTGCAGCAGAGCTGGAGAGCGCAGCATTTCCCCAGGACCCTGCTGTCCTGAGGCATGTTTGGGCAACTTGGGCTGCTGTATTTTAACGATTCTTCCAGATCATGCTAAACAAAAGGAGCTGAATGCAGCCAGTACGGAAGGTATATTCCTACTCTGGGCAAAGGGCACGGCTTCTGCTCTGTAGACAAAGTGTGGCTGTTCTGCAGTTATAGGAGGACAGGTATCAAACTGGCCTTGCAAGTCCACAAAACACTGACCTACCTTTCCTTTAGTGCTCACCCATCTATAGCTTTCAGTTTCACTGGTTTATCTGCTGGGAGGAAGCGATTCCGCATATTTTCCAAAACATTTAATGCCTCTGTTTATTTTCCTCAAAACTCCAAGTAAAAGCTCTGACAAGTTTCTTTGTTCATGCTTGGGCTATCAGCTGTGTTACAGTATACTCAAATACAACTCCTACAGAAAGATTTTGTGCTAAACCCCACTGCTCCAGGGATGAAACATTAATATTCAGCAGAGAAACTAGGAAAATACATTTACTCTCTACTCACAGCTAAAGCTGTTCTTCAGGCAGCTACTTAATCTGTGGATACTGTGCTATTTTACTTCCAGAAAGGTGATGAATACTCAGAGCTCTCACGCTGGTTCTGCTTCAGAAAGCCAAACTTAATTCATGGTCGCGTAAGCCAGAACCACTTTTTATAGGCTGCGAACAAAACCTGTGCTCTGTCCCTTAGCATGACAGCCAGAGTCATAAACCCAGGGAGTTACACTCCACAGCTTGCAACTGCAGTAATTTATCTCCCCATTACTGATGCTGATTAGATGAGAGATGCGCTCTATGTTAAATACCCTATTTGTTTATTGATGTAAGTACAATCAGGAAGTATCGCAACCTCAGCCAACGATAGCAAAGCACCTAAAATACACACCTCTATTTTCCTTCCCACGCATTCAAAGTATCACAGTTAATAACAATATCTTGTTAACAATTTGCAGGCTCACTTCGCTGTGTACCTGAAAGCACCTTTCTCGCTCCCCAACGGCAGTTTGCGTTGGGAAGAAGAGGAAACAGAGGAGTGAGATGACCAGAAACCATGCAGCAGCACGCACCTACTGAACCCTTCATGCAACTCGAGTGCTCTCTTCAAGGGTGCACAGGATATCAGGAGCTGTGGCTTGCAGGCCAAAACTTGGAGCTGAATGTTGTAGCTACATCGCTGTAGCTTAACGCATTACCGTGTGTCATTCGGTGTGCTCTTAGCTTGCAGCAAATGCAGCCAGCGAGGTTTAGCATCAAACACATTCCTTAGAAGATTACCCACCAATTTATCTGCCTTCACAAGTGGTGATTGTGCAAGGTGTTGGCTCGATATGGGTGGGAGCCAAGGCTGGAGAGTGAAGGACAGCAACGGTTGAGGAGGCAAGTAAACAACCTCCGTTTGACAGCGCACCGTACCTTCATTGTCTATTGCCAATAAAAGAGCGCATTAGAGAAAATTCAATTGAGAGGACAAGGCATAATGTAGGTAATGTGATGGGCTCATCACAATCTCAGGTAATGATCGTCTGACAAACGCTCTGGAGAGCGGGAGCACTGCAATAGGAGGCAGAAATAAACCCATTGGAGCAGTTCTGCTCAGTAGTGGGGGAAGTCATAAGGATCCTGAGCACTGCCCCTTTAGAAGGGCAGCCTAAAAGTGCCTCTTGCTCATTTTTCTTGTTCTTACTCCTAGCTGGTGTTCTTCCCCTGCATTTGTCCAAATTTTAGTGCAAATTTCCCAATTTCTAGGAACTGGAATGCCTTTGGATGTGGCTTTGCTGAATTTCTTACCTTGTGATCTTAATATCCCATCTCCTGACAGATGCTAATTTAGCAATGGCTAAGTGGGTGGAACCTGTTTATTGCTTTTTACAATGAAATAGATTTGAAGTTATTGGCTAATTAGACGACAGATAAATTCAACGGCATTTGCCTGGAATCATCAGTGGTTTTAAAACAGTAAGAGGCCAGATATGACAGATGGAGCTTAAGATTGTACAGCTTCAAAGTTGCCTTTACTTCTGATGCTCTCCTCTGAAGATTTCAGAGGCATGCAATTAAATAACTACTTGGAACTAGAAGTCTCCTTGGTTGGTTACAAAAGCCGATGGTGGAAGCAGAGACCTGCCCTGCAGCGCAACGACAAGCTATAAATGTCCAGGTCATGGGCTATTCCACACAATTCTGTTGCCAGCTCTAAGTAAACTAGCCAGAGGCATGAGCTCTGAATCCCTTACCTTCCACACAATTCGTGCAGCAGGATGTATTAACAAGAATAAGCCAGTGATGAAGACTACAGCTGAAAGAAAAGTGACTCGGAGATCCTGTCTATTCCTTCTCCAATTAGCACTTTTAATGAGGATGCTGCTTTTTCAAGTTACAATATTAATTTTCTGTTAAAGCTACTGTTCAACTTTTAGAAAGGAAAAAAAAAGTAGGTTAGTGTGAAAAAAAAAACAAAAAAAAACCAACCAAACTTGCTTTGTCAAGCAGAACTTCCCACCCCACCCTTGCCTTCCCCACAGTAGCTTCCAAGGCCACTCCACAGAGTTAGTCAGCACGAGGGCCTCTGGACTTATTGGCTTGACATATCAATTTTGTCCTACCAGGCCACAGGACAAAGTCTTGGAGGAGCCACAGCCTGTGGCAGCAGCAGGAGCCTAACCAGAAAAGGAGCACTGGAGTCACAGCTATGCCCCGAGTGACTCCAGCCTGACAGATGTCATCACAAATGCAGCTAGAATGCTGCGGAGACAGAAAGGGGGACTAAACTGCCACAGCCCTGTCCCTCCCAGGACCCCAGAGAGTTTATTTAGAAAGACTCGTTTAACTATTCCATTTAAAGAAGAGCTATGGTGTCAGCAGAGGAAACTGCACTTGAAAACCGATCCGTTTCCTACCATCCCCTTCAGCAACAAGGCTGACACATGAATTGAGGTCAATTTTGTTTTCAAACACAAGGAGGGATTTGATAGGCTTGGTTTTGTGTCTGCACCACTACAGCTGCATGATAGGCTGACATCAGGCTCTGTGCCTGATGCCTCACAAGCTCAGCCTGTGCACTTCACTCGTACTTTCTCGGAATGAGCAAGAGATGGAGGTATTAAAGGTAAAGCAGGAGGTCTAGGCTTAATTCCCAGCTCTGCCATAAAGTCCTGCAAGATCCTTGGCCCATGTGGTACTTCTGTAAGAAAAATCAGCACTGCTGATTCTAATAGCTTGGTTCCTTTCTTGCCACTACCTTTCTATTGTCACACTGGTGCTTGGAAGGATGCACGAAGATAAATAGTGCCCCTGCAGGGCAGAGGGTCGTTCCCCTCTTGGTTGTATCTGTCTTTTATGATACACTTGAAAACAGAAACATTTCTGCTCCCAAATGGGAAACATACCGTTGCTTTGAAAGATCAACCCAGCTTCCTACTGTTGCATTTGTAAACTGTCACTCCGTCCTCCAAATATGCCAGTCATTGGTAGAGGTGCCACCTGCCTCCTGTTGCTTGGGCAAGAATGGTGTAAAAAGCAGAAAAGAACCCAGAACCTTTCTGCGCAGATTAGGTTCAAAAGGGACTTTTAAAGGAAACCACCATCACTGGAAAAGGAACGGACGCTTTCCTCCAATAGCACAGCACCTATGTTGCTCAGCTGTCACATTTCAACAGAAATAACATTAAATCACATATAATGCTTCCTGTCACTAATCTATTAGCTCTAACCACCAAGATCCTTTGCAAAGTCCAGAGAATATAATGTGAAGTGGCTCCAGCTGTTCATCCAACACCAACATTACCCAGCTGTGCTGAGCATTATTATACAGACATATCTTGTACAAAGCACTAAAAAAAAAAAAAATAGTCATTGCTCCACAACACTGGCAATCTAAGCAGGAGTTTTATCTACCACCCAATATAAAAGCACTTCTCTCCTCTACGAATAACTTGAGAGACAGTGTTGCTTTTCAGACACTCCATTTCCCTTGTGAAATTTAGAGAACTACATTCGGCACCTCTTCTGTCTCAGGCAAACAACCATTTCTGCAGTAGAAGCTGGTAACTAGCTGGCAGCAAAATGGCCCTGTGATTTAGAGCCATGCCTCCTTTTGATGGTACACTGAATGTCAGGCAGGAGCCTTCAGCAGAGCACTGAAGCTCACAGCACGTGTCTCTGTGGTTGGGGAGAAATACACTTGCTGCTTCTTGATTGCAGGGCAGAACCTCTGTGTCTGCAACCCGCAGGAGGAATCCCTGATAGAATCATTGAACAAGACCTCAGGAAAGAAATGAGGTTGAACTTGGTATTCTTTGATTATGGTTTCTCCAGACCTTCAGTAACACCAAATGCTCACTTTCCACCCAATCCCTTTATCTCTCTATTTTTTTCCTTCAACTGATTTGCCAGAAATCATTTTTCTCAGTTCATAAACACATTTCCATTTAGAAAAAGAGAGTCACCTTTGCTGCAGAATAGCTTCGCCCTTCTTAGAGCTCCTTTCCTTCTGCTTCCACAACTAAGAATTTCCCAAGAGAGGTGGAGGCTGCAGGCAGGGAATGAGTTTAGTGTACACTGAAGATTCCTCCTCCTCCTCCCCAAAGTAAATCCTAGTTCATCATCCCATTCAGTGTAAGAGCCTCAACAACATGCAGTCTGAGTGTATGTTTATCGAAAAATCATTACTGAGAAGTGACTGAAGCTGGGAATACATAGAGGGACATGTAGTCTTCTTTTCAAACACCATACATGAAACAGTATTTGTTTTGCAGATGGGGGGCAGCACCATGAGGAATTGAGAACCTCCCCTGTGGTGAAATCTGGGAATCCATGTCAAAGTTCTGCCCACCTTCCCTCTCGAAACCTGCCTCCTATCTAATCTCTAGTGCATGTTTCTCATCACCTGGTTATCAAGACAGCACTTTTTGGATCTTGATGTATTTATTTACATATTTATCATCCTTTTATGTTGCCAGAAAAAACTCAAAGGCACTTTTCCACTGCATCTCATTTTTGATGAGAAACAATAGAACACAGACCAATTGTAGTTCTTCTCAAAAGAGGTTCTCTTCTACTGGATGGAATATTAGCAGTGCCATGTATATCTTTGCTACAGCAGCTAAATTATGGGAACAGAGGAAGATACCTGTCCCTATTCCAATGCTACTTCCATCCGTGAAAATCTAAAGCTTTAGATCCTTGACTCTTTGTCTTCTCTTGAAAGACAGTGATAAAATACATTCATTACCTCTACTTCAGTGGATGGAAAATGAGGGAAAAGTGGTTGTTTATTAGATGTCAAGAAATACCAAACCCCTTTTAACTTGTACTCTAAAAAAAAGGAGGGAAAAGGGAAAAAGGTAATTTTCCAGGAAGCTCCTGTCACTATTTGAAGAGGGAGTAAAAAAGGCTGCTTTTATTATCTGCTTTATTTACGGTTACTTCATAACGACACAGACAAGTACATTAGCTGCTCAGCCACTTCCCTGCTGCTGCCTCTGCAAAGACAAAGGAGCAATCAAATGTATGCCTGTTTGCTAAAAGCTGAACTCAATAGTCAACTCCTTCAGTCCCCTTTTCTCTTTTTTGTATTTAAAACACCAACTTAAATGAAATACAGTCTGTCTAGCTGTTGCCAGAAGAGCCTCCTAAGCTGATACTGCAGATACATTTGACCAGCTAAGTATGCAACATGGCATGGGACGGGCAAAGAATTGGGATAGGAGAGGCAGAGCACAGAAGGACAAGGTAGTATTCCTTCCTGACTTCCTTGAGAAGTCTGAGCCGTGGCATTTGGCATGGAGACAAAACCCACTTAAATTCAGAAGGAGGTTTTTTGGTGTTTGATATTGAGTTTTTTGATCACACTGTACACACTCCAACACAGCACAAAGCTTGCTTGCTACCAGGCACAGACAGCTCTTAATTAAGTGGCTTAACTGAGTAGTTATTTATACTGCACGCAATGATCTCTGGACCCAGTTCTGTATCACTAGGGTACTGTTGACTTGCAATAGCAAGTACTTCAAGAGATTGGAGGTCTTTCATACACAGCTGTTCCAGGTGAATGACCAATACATCCCATGAACATTACAGGAGTCAAGAGGAGACAAGCGACATGGCTATTAAAATCTGTTTCTAATAATCCAGAGTGGACTCAGAGCTATTCTGAATACCCTGTCAAGAGGCAAGCAAAGTGAGGTTATGAAAGGAGTTGGGAGCAAAGCAATACGTGTGCAGAAAGGAATGACAGGAGCATAAAGATCTCTGAGAGGGGGGCAGGAACCTGTCCAGAGGGTGAGAGTTGAGGTTTATGTTTCCAGCTGTTGCTTTTTCCCTTCAGCAATTTTTGCAAGCATTCGCTGGCACAGAGCTTGTAGCTGTCCTGCACCTTTCCAGGCCCTGTACCGAACTCAGAAAAAACCACAAGTTTGTGTAGCAGGTATTACACACAGAGAGGTGTGCCACAAGTTGCCACTGTGTTAATACTGGTTAATGTATTACTTCCCACCACAATCTGCTTGACACTTGTTTACTCAAGCACAGTAAGAGCCAAGCTGTTCGTTCCCTTGCACACCTTCCATCTGGCCTGATACAGTTTTACACATGAGGTTTGGGGAAGGGAGAGAAACATCCTCCAGCAGCATGTGGGAAGGCATAGAGCATGGTGATCTTCCTTTTACTAGAGGAGTGCGTGCAGGGGAAACTGGAAAAGAAAACAGTGTAGAGTACACATCTGCATGGGTTTAACAACAAATTAATAGAGCTTAGTATTGAGTCCCCAGCACAGTTAACTAGGAGCGTTGAGGGGCTTTGGTCTGACTTGAGAATAAACTTAATCTGTTGTGTTATTCTTGAAGTAACTATCCTGACTTTCCCCCTAAGAAACAGCTGCCCTGCTGACTCAGGGAAATTTGGAACACCTAAAAGCAGGATATTATTTGCATCCTCCAGGACAAAGATATGGTCCTCACACCTGCGTTCATACAGCATCTGGCACAGCTAAAAACTAGTGAGGAATGAAAGACCAGATACCATTCTCTCTATGGAAAAACAGGACTAGACAATTTCTACTTCTTATTTTGTCCTGAATAACATTCCTTTCTCTGTTTGGCTTCGCATTGTCCTCCCAGTGCTCTCTCTCATTATGGTGGCTGAGTGCTGTGTCTGGCAGAGCGGCATCCCGGCAGGCAGGGCCACTGTTTCCCCACCTGCTATGCCATTACCCACAACGGGATGGCTGCCCCAGCAGGAGGTTTTTCACAGAGATGATGCATTAAAGAAAGGTTGCACAGGGAGGGAGGCAGTATTATCTACCCGGTGTTGCATCATTTCGCTGGTTCGTGACAATTGTGTACCGTGGCATTCAATACCTGATATCACAGTGGATATTACAAATGACAGAATATACAGCTACCCAGCCAAGAAATAATGGCAGTACAAGAAAGGGCTGCAAACAGGAACAAGGCAACAAGGCAGCAGCCCTTCTGAGTAGGAGAATCTAGAAGTTTCTACAAATGTAAAAGCACTTCTGTGCTAGGCACTGTACATGCCTGGACATAGAAACAGCCTCCACACACAGAGCCTGCTGCCTAAAGGTAGGAGGACACAAGCACAAACCACCTGAAAGGACTTATTTTGGGGAAATTACTTGAAGAGCAACAAAGCAGCATTCGCTGCCTTAAGCGCAGCCCAGCAGCGCACACGCACACCTGCCAAAACAGCTGGCTACACACATGCACGTGTGTCATGCCATGCAGCAGCTTCATTTCTGCTGCATGTCCACCACAGGTCTTCCCTTGGGCATCCTGCCAGAAGACAATGCTGCCTATGACAAACCCACTTGGGCACACACTCCTGCCCCACGTCTGAGAAGAGCGTGGACTGGCTTAAAGCGGAGAAGACAAGTCCAGGGCAGGGTGAAGAAAGGCCAACTATCAAGCCTAGAAGCACTAAGAATGGTGCCTTGATCAGAAAAGCTCTGATAAAGGGTTTAGAGGGAATGGAAGAGAGAAAAATGCCCTGCAAAGCACTGCAGCCCCATCTGTCTCTGACACGAGCAGGTACACTGGGCGCTAAGGCGTTTGCTGTTAGATGTTTTTCCTCTGCTGATTGATAGCATTTCCAGAGTGTTATTAACTGCACCGGACTTCAACACTTTGCAGTGATCTATAGAGCAGTAGCAGCTTTAAAGTATTTGGCACTCCAGCCATGGATTATAGAAAAAAAGTAAAAATTGAAGCAGTTCCTCAGAGCATTGCCATCTGTCAAGGTGTGTGCGTGTGCAGGGGGTGTATGTATGAGCATGTGCACGGAATGGAAGGGAGCAGCTGAGGAACAGCAGTTGTCTGGTGCAATGCATCACCTCTCTTAAAAATGAAGACACTTCAATTTGTTTCCAGAGGCCCCAGCTGCTCACAGGAGTGAGAAATAGGGTGACCATGCTCAGAAAAGCAAAACAGGGAAGAGAGATGGGTGATGGAAGGAGAAGCAGACATTTTCAGAACAGAAATGTCAGAGGAGGAGCCTGCTCAGGACACACCTTCTTGGCGACTGAAGGCACATGAGAACCTTGGTTTGAAGGCAGGCAATTCCCATTTCCCACTGCATATGAAAGTCACATTTCAGCGTAGGGCTAAACCTCTCTTTTTTGGAAGTTACATGTCTGTGGAGCTTGAACCATCTTACCCAGCATTTCCAAAGCTATGGAGGAAGGCACAGAATGACTTCCACTCCCAGTAGCTAGACATTTAAAGTGCAGTGACCTGTTACATGGAGAACACAATGACTGGAGAAGAAACTTGCAGAATGAGGTGGAAATATTTCCCAAGAAGTCCCTGACCTGTCACAGTTAGCTCTGTTCTGAAAACAGAGTTGTGACCTGTAATCACAACAGCAATTTAAAAGATTAATTAATCTTACATTAAGCAGTTCTAGATTATGATTTAAAATAGTCAAATTTTCAAGATGGTGTTTTGCTGCACCCTAAATTGACAATAGCACAAAGGAACCCACACCTAATGGGTATTGGTACTGTTTGAGTAGTTGCAGAGGCCTGGATCCACACATCAATTTTCCGCCTTTTCTTTCTGCCAGCTGAAAATTTGCCAGACTTAACACTAACGTATGAATCATTTCAGTCAACCTGAAACTGGCTTCCATAATATTTATCTGTCGAATACTCATCCACTAGGAACACTGCCTTGTTCCAGTTTCAGGGGCCTAATTAAATCATGACACGAATTGGAAAAAGCCATTCTTCTAGCAAGCCTGAGCTGACCTCCTCAACTCATTTATTCACTGATAACCATCATATGGAAGCACTCAACACCCCTGAGGGAAAAGATGTTGCATATCCCATTGATCCCAAGCTTTTTCCTGAGTTCTCAAGCAGCTCTTATTTTTGTTATACAACTGAATTCACAGATCAGACATTACTTGACCAGCTATAAAAATCCTCCCCCTCACTCACCTCTCCCACAGAGCCAAAGCTGTAAGAAATCACAAGCGTGGGCTCAATCATTAGAGGAGACATGGGCAAACCACAAAGCGATGCAATGGGAGCCCAAAGTGGCGTTACAAAAGGCGACAGTTATTGCTGTTGGACAGCATTTGAAAATGTGAGTAATCATCAAGGTGTCATTTATATTCTTTCTCTGATCAAAGCAGGAAGGCAACGGACAGTAAACCATCAGCTTCTGCAGGGGAAATGTGCAGAGGTGCCAAAGAACCCACAGTACTCCTAGGCATCCAAAGCATTCCCCAGCTGTCAACAGAAATTTAACTGTTTATGGCCTCCTGTTCCTATGAGCCATTAAAAAAACAAGCAAACAACAGCTGCTTCCTTCTTCTCAGTATCTAAGGACCGGGGTTGTGCATTATTAATCCTGTTTGGCATTTATATCACAGGGGTAACAAAATCCTAACCCCAGACCTTGTGTCAGATGCTTAACACTCCTAGAACAAGTGCTTGCTAACCCAATGCACTCACCCTGGCTAACGACGGCATGATGCAATTGATCCAGAAATCTTAACGTATCCAAAAGGAATCAGTGCAGAAGAAAATTCATTAGCCCTGTCCAGGTGGGGCAGTGAGACACAACAAAAGCAGGCACAGCTCCCACTCACCTTCCTCTCAGGTATCCTGGGTCCTGCTGTCTCCATGGGACCACAGACAGCTAAGAGCACGATGCCGTCTGTCCATACCCAAAGTCATGCACAGGATAACAGACCCCAAAAGCTCCTGTGATAGCACAGTCAAAAGGTTTAGGGTGTAAAGATGGGGTAGAAGAGTGCTTAGATCAGGCCAGATTTTCAACGTTGCAATTATATGTGGGGAGAGGAACAGAAAGCCAATAACTCATTAAAGTGGTGTCTCTGAGCTGAGGTCCACCTCCCATTGGGATGTGGCCACCTGATTTCCATAGGCTGCTTTGGAAATGTCATCCTCAGTCACTGTGAAATGAAAAGGCCAAAGGAGAATTTCAGAAGCCTGAGGCTTAACATGAGTGAAGGGAGTTCTTACTGCCTGCGCTTGCAGAGGATTTTGCCCTAAGAGGAGTAGTAAAATCTGTCCCACAGGAGCAATGAATTTCTTACAGGGTTCTCCTGTCTGCTCACCCATTCATTTCTCCTTTTTCTGAGGAAAATAAGAAGATTTCTGTGTTCTGCCCAAAGACACATGTGCCCTGTTCCCCTCTGCTCAGTTGGAAGCATGAAATATTTAATCATGGGATTAGCTGAGGCTGCTACATCACCCCTGTCCCCAGGAAAAGGAACACTTGCCACACAAGAATGATGAAGAAATTGGACAAATAATGTGGCAGGGCAAAAAGAGTCCCAAGTGCTGCTCAGTTGACAGAATATGGCTCCCCTGCACAAAAGCTCATTATTCTGTCTCTGCCTGGCTGGGACCCATTCTTGCAGCAGAGCCTGAGAACTTAACTCCCCCCTACTCATAACACTCCAGTTTTGTCCCTGCCCAAGCCTCCTGAACAGCCCATAAGAGGACAGCCCTTGAGAATCTCTCCGTGCAAGCACAGGGGAAGGACCAGAGCCATCTCTGCATTTTTATTCATGCGACAGTGCTGCCTGTGGGACAGTGCAGCATCCTGCCGTGTACTGACACACGCCAGCCATGCCACAGGCAGACACGTGCCAGAGCACACATACCCTGCACTCACACCTGGAATGACCCAGCATGAAAGCTGGCACACAAGCAGCAAGCTGAAAAATAAGCTGAATTGCAGGACATTACCTCTTCACCATGGTCAGATAAAAGATTTTAGATCCAGTTGTTCCCAGTTATCACACTAATGCAGGGTGGGAGAAGGAAGGTTCCCGTTACTGGATGGCTACACGTGTGACCGATGTGTCTCAGCAACAGCGTCCCTCCTTGAAAACCACACTGCTCTGTCTGACACACAGGCATCCCTCCAACGTAAAAAATGTCACTTGGGAAGGAGGAGACAAAAAAACAAACCAAAACAACAAACCAACCCAGCTCTTCAGTGCAAATCCCTTTTTGGTTCCCTCCCTCCCCTCAGTGAAGCCAATCCTTGTCTAAGTGTTCCTGTACTATCTTCTCTGCTCCTTGACCCATGGCCATGCCTGGGGAAGCGTCTCCACTACTTTCTTGTAGGTCACTTAAATATTCATTCTGACATACCCCTTAGCTGGAGCCTCTGTGTAAAGTCACCATCCATCTTCCTCACTCCGCACTGCCCTCTTCCGCAGACTGGAGGCTCTGGACGTGCACCACTTTTGGACCCACTCTCCTTAATTTATTGTGTGAGAAGGAGAAGAGAGAAGGGGGATGAGCTCCTCTATCCACTTGGGATGGCTACATAAAATGCTCCAGGGATTAGACAAGAGAGTGGCTCTGCTTTCAGCCACTAAGTCTGTTCACATCTCTCAGCCCCAACAAAAGCAGATCAATGTTTCTTTTTCTTCCCTGTCTTTCAAGTGTACCCTACCTGTCCAGCTACACTAACACATTTATTACCTCTCTTCTGCTCTACCTAATTCTTTGTCACCTGTGTTCTTCCAACACCTTTGTGCTGTAAAATGACATTTTTACCCCAATAGGGAGACTACAAGGGGATAAAGCATAGCAGATGCTAGAGAGGCCTTCACACTGCTCAGCAGGTTTATCTGTGGAAATAGAAATATTCAGAAATATGTGTATATTAAAAAACTCTGAAACCTAAACTTACGCAAGGCATTTTCCTTATACTGGGAGAGGTATCTTCCCAGTGCCATTTTGGTTGCTCTGTGCTCTCTCCCTGGCTCAGCGTGGAACTCGCATCACACTAAAAGCACTCCTGCTCATTAAAGAATAGATACCTTTCTTCTCAGAGATTAAAGTGCCACCAGCTGAGCACAGTAACTAACAACCTCACTCCTGACCAGGGTTTGAGAGTGTGTGTCAGTTCACCTGGCATGAAGCAAAGGGATGTACTTGCTAAAACAGAATCAGTTCTTGTGTTTTTTACCTGTGATCCAGTGAAACCAGCCCCACCCTCCAGAGTCCCCTTAGGCCAAGGGCACCACAGATCAATCATTACAGGATGCTCAACTGAGGACAGATTCACACCCCCAGCCCAAGGAAGCCAACACTACAACACACCTATGCAGCAGGTTCAGTTTAAAATGCACATAGAACACTCAGAATACGTACACTGCAGTGCAAAGACTGAATTATTCTGTTCAACCGTCAGCTTTTATCTAAACTACAGAATGTTTTCTGCACATAACCCAACCTTCAGGTGTAGCCAGAGAAAGCAGCTCATCAAGAATCACAGCAAAGTCTTCTGACAGCCCTACTAATAAAAATAATAATAATCTTCTGCATTGCATGTGGCAATCAAGAGCAACAGCAGATGAGTCCCTGAAGCACCTGTCACCTCTGCTCAGTCCTTCATTTCCATCGTCCCTCTCTTATCTCTCCCTCCCTGCCATCAGCACTAGCTGTTTCTACAGCACACAGATTCCTGGGGCCTGTACCGGAGCCTGCTAGGTTTGGCGTGCATAGATAAGATGTTGTTACAGCATTTGCATGGCATGTACTAACTGACATTTTGGACAAAAAAAACCCCAACAAAACAACAAACAAACACCAAAATACGTGCTGTACCTTCACTTCACACCATAACAGCTCATGCTTTTAGCTCTGGAGGTCACAGCTCCTATTCCAAGCAACTAACTCGAAGTTTAGGTAAAGTTAACCCAAGGAAAAGGGTAGGAAAATCAGGTCCTGCCATTAAGCTCAGGACAGTGCTGATCACAACAGGGAAGCCAGACTGACTACTGCCCTGATTACCCCATGTGCTCATGCAGGATTTCAATGGGTAAAGAGCAGCTATTGGAAGAAATGCTAGGTCAGTGATTATGATTAAATGCAGGCCCATGAAGCTTGTGTAGACATATAGCCCCTCTGAGCTCTCTGCATTATGTTTGGTCCCCTCCCCTGCACAGTTCTTTTGTGAACTCTCAATTTCATCCATGACAGAACCCTGTTTTGGAGATAAAACCTCTCTTCAGCATCCCTAGACTAAACAATAGAATCTGTCAGCCTTTCCAGATTCTGAAAATCTCCTCCAATGAACTTGTGTCTGAATTTCCTCTCCCAGCATCTCAAAGAGTAGTCATCTTTTCATATTGCTTCATTTGTTTGTTTGCCTTTCAGAGATTTAGCTGCAGAAGAGCTGAGTCCGATTCTGACCTCAGTCATGTGGTGATGACTGGGTGGCCTGATGCATCTGCTCAGATGCAAAACTGAGGCTGGCAACGAGCTTCAGGCACTGCCCTTGGGAGCACTAAGTGTACAGCTGCAGGAGGGAACAAACAGCAGCCACAGACATCACGCTGGTGGCTAAAGGCAAAGAGCAGGATGAGGGCATTTCTTTGCAGGCAGTAAAGCCTCTCAGCAGAGATCCCATCAGAAGATAGAATTTACTCTGGGCATCTTCTCCACCAGCAGCTGTGGCACCTGTGGGCCCGATGCCCGAGCTCCCATTTGCTGGGCCCTGCCGGGCATCGGGTCACTGCAGGTGGGGCTGGTGCTCTTAGAGCCCCCGTTTGCATCAGCAGCTTGTTCAGCAGCCAGCCAGGTGTCCAGGCACTTTTATGCCCCCTTCAGTGCCAAGGAGCTCCCTCCTGATCCTTCCACCTGATTCAGAGCATGTCCCCAGCACACAGAAACGGAGTCTTACGATGCAGGCATTGAGGTCAGGGAGCTCTTCCCTGCACTGTTTTACACTGCAAATCGTCTCCAGTAAAATCACTTCCCTGTTTTACCTGATCGTGTATCTGCAGAGGCACAGTCGCACAGCAGACAGCCCCTTCCCCAATTCTCCAGACACAGTCCTCACCTCAGAGACCTCGAGGGTTGGCTGAGGACGGGGCACAACTGGCCAAATCCCTCACTCTGCCCTCCCGCTGGCTCACCTTGCGGCTATTAATAGATGTGGTATTTAAAGTTTTAAGTCTCTAATAATATATCATTTATCTCTGTGCTGCAAGCAGACACACACTTAACCCTATCACAGTTCCTACCTTGTCCTCCAAACCCAGCGTGGGGAGCACAGCCGGGTTAAGATGCAGTGCAAGATGCTGCTCTGACTCACAGTGGTCCTGCTTCAGAGGGGCCAACAATCAGTTTGGGGGAAAAAAAAAAAGACAACTAATGAGGGAGGTGAGTGCCTCATGCCTCACTTCCTACAGCTACTTCTGGAGTCATTTTACAGCACACAATCCTCCCCCTCTTTTTTTTTTTTAATAAATTTGCAATGTAGGGCCTAGAAGGTCAGGTTTCTTTTTTTTTTTTTTAGAATAAATTTGTATCATTATCTGTTAAAAAGTCTGACTTGGAAAGAAAATGTGAAATTTCTGAGGAAAAATAAAAACATTAACGAGATCCAAGAAATATTAACAAGTCTGGAAACTAGAAAAAGAGAATGTGGGTGTGTAAATTAAAGATAACAGGCTCCAACACTGAAGTGGGGACATTCCAATGCTATTCTGAAGGAAATAATGTTCATGGGTTGGATTTTCATGATGTTGTAAAATTGGAGGAGTATTTGTCCAATTTTTTGCCTACACCTGTGAGTGTGTGCATGTGTGCTGCTGCTGTCAAAGTTGCCATGGGGTGGTTTCGTGCACTAGGGCACCAGGCATGACTTTGAAGAGAAATACACTTGATATTTCGGCCTGAGGAGAAAGGACAGAATGCGCAGCTGTGCCATATTATTCTGTACTGACCCATATCAAACCTGCTTGGTTTCTCTGAAGCATTTCGTATGCCTAGAGCAGCAGATTGATTTCTTATTCTCCCCATACCAGTAGGGAAACACACAGAGCAGCTGGAGCCGAGTAGGGAAGAAGCCTACGATTCCTTGTGAACCTGATAACTCCAGGGCCAGAAGGAGTGTTCCATATTCTTCTACACCAAATTAATGCAAACATCCACCAGGATGCTGCTGAAATTCTCTGCTGTTGTCACTGAGTGCTGCCACCACCAACCTTTTCCCACAAGGTGCGTAAGAGCTGGAGATGGGCTCTTTTCCCAACCTGCTTGCCATGCCCCCTCCCTCCCATCACCAGTCAGCCTGAATGGACTGCAACATTAAACAAAAGATGTTATCGTAAAGCCTCCTATGATTAAAGGACAAGCAGTGTAATTCCATAGCTGTTTAAAGTGAAATCCATAAAGGTTAAGTTTAATATCAGGGAGATGAGATTTCACCTCAGTGGAACTGCCAGTCAAACCTGTGCCAGGGAAGCTCTTACAAGAAGTCTTTGGTGGTCTTTCCCTTGTCAGGGGACCTCAGGCACACTCCACAGCCTGGCTTACACCTAGACAAGAACTGGCAGTTGATGGGAAGACTGCTGGCAGAGGACACCAGTAATCAGGCACAAAAAATGTTCTTTACTCAGGGGTAAAAGATAGATGCATCTGCTCATTTCAGGTCGCTAGCTTGCACTGCCTTTGCTGTATTTAACAAGAGTGCTTCATGTTTATTTTTTCATCCACCTCACCTTGCACCTTCCATATCCCCTCCATCCCAAAGCTCTTTTCAGCATCTGTGTCCATCCTAAACCAGTCTATTCTGTCGGAAATCACTCTGTACACAGCTACTCAGTAAGTCTGAATACACTTGCTTTTGGATTGCTGCAGTTTCAGTACTGCTGCATCACTAACGCAATGTGAATCTGTCCAAGTCAAAAAAAAAAAAAAAGGAAAAAATCCCAACAGGAGATACTGCTATATCTGAAATTGTACAAAAAGAAAAAGCAATGCTTATCCCTCAAAGCTAGCAACATTACCAGCATCAGCTGGCAGAAGCTGCTGCTGGCTCTGGCTGTTCGAATCCATAAAGGGAAGAAGGGAGGGAACTCAGGAAATCAGGCAGAGGGTTTGTGATGGAGGCCAGCTTCTTGCTGGAGTCCTAAATGATCTGACACTTCACTCGTTGCAGAACTTTGGGCAGTTTCTGTTTGAGGAGAAACAAGCAGCTTCCATTAAAATTCCTTTTCAAGCTTCTACCAGTCTTTAACTCCAAACAAGCTGCTCCTTGGTAAATTATTTCAAGGACAAAAGTTGGACTTTGGATTATTTCTGGGCTGGTGGAAAAGCCCTTGAAACATCCTCTTCTCTGTACTGTGGGGACATAGAATACAAGAGCCCCTTTTTGAGAACTTGAGCTCCCTGCTTAGGAATCTAACAGAAGAAGCCTTCTCTTTCC
>NW_009713386.1:13510-42086 GCF_000703405.1 Apaloderma vittatum | reverse complement strand
TAACATGGACAGGTTGAGGGAAGTCATCTGTCATCAGATGCTAAGGAGTAACATTAATTTCCTTTACTAACAGAAATGACTGTAGGGCTAAAGCGTGGCACACGGACATCAGAGATCTGTACTTGCGTCTCCATCACAAGTTTCCCCTGTGACTACAAGCCACTTCATTGTTCTGTAAAACAAGCAGAATAACCCTTCTTTTTCACTCCATTTGTCTACCTCATTGAGATTTCCCAGCACATAAGATGTCCATCGCCTGTCAAAGTGGTGATGGCACCTAAGACTGAAGTTAACCTAATTCCAGCAATAAACCAGTTCAAGTTTTCAGTCATCAGCTTCTGTGGGTTAAAATTCTGCCACCCCTTTGCAGAGACTCCTTCAGAGCTTCACTGGAAAGTTATTTTCCCCAAAAGCTAGTATTTCAGAGGTCAGAGCTGACTCTAATGCATCTGTAGATTTGTAGTTAGTTCAGAAGAAGCAGTGAGAGCCACAAACATCCGTAAGAGATTGGGAAGAATTCAAGTCCTGACATTTTCAGACTGATTTAGACATAAGCCTCATTTACTCTGCACAAAGCTGGTACCAGCAGCTCTGCTAGAAGGCTCAGAAAGCCTTGCAGCAGGTGGATAGAAATAACCCTTCTCCAGGGAAATTTTCTTCCTGACCCTAATTAATTAGAAGTTGCCCGATGCCCTGAGGCATGGACATGAACACTCTAGTAAGAAGCCAAAGGTAGACACAAGGTTGCCCAAGGGAAGCAGCAGCTACGTGCCAACTGACGAGCTATGACTTGAACTGTAAACCAGTCTGCAAGGGAATCTAAAGACATTTTAAAGTGCATTTTCCTGCCATAAAAGCAAGACGCTTTCCTCCTTGGAAACCAAAAGGGGTCTCCTGGGCTGAATTTCATTTCCCCCGTAATGAAAATTAATAGTAATGATAAAGACTAAGGCAAGGAGAAGCTATAGCTTCCTCCAACTCCACAATTACGTGACTGCCACTCTACAGCAGGAGAAAAAACAGCTAGTGAGTACATTTGTGTTGAAGCCACCAGTGCCTGCCCTTACAACACAGCCTCTCAAAGGTTGTTCAAGAGCTGCTTGCATTTTCTTGTCAAGAAAAAGAGAGGACATCTGCTGAAGATGCCTGATATACCATGGTGTCCCTGGCTGGCTCTCCTCAAAGTATCAGATGCTGCATGCTGGCTGCAGGAGAGAGAGAAGGGTCATATTTATCTGAAATGCTGAGTCACAGCCAGATGCTTCTGCAGTGAGTCACAGCTCTGACAAAGGGCAAGCTGACCTAACAGATAGTGACCTTCCTGTCCCAAACCATCTTATCTTGCTGGAAATGACTGCAGAAAGAAATCTGCAAGTCTACACACTAAAAAGCAAACCTTGGGATTTGCAGGGGAGGGGCTGGGTCTGCTCATTCAGTAGCATAACCCATTCAATATACGATTCTAGGGAATAAGGTCAATTAAGCACTTGGGAAACAATTCTGTAATTTCACTGAAGGTAGTATAGTCTGGTTTACTGTTTCCAGCCAGAGAATCTCTTCTGAAGTAAATTCAGTGCTGCTGGTAGAGGTTGGATTGAAAATGACTCTTCTCCCAATACCTGGAGGAAGGTCGTCACCTCTGGTCGGTGTGACCCCAAGTCTTTTACTAAAGGTAATTGTCAATCCCTTCTCCAGAGCTGCTCTCTGCTGAAATTGGGAGAGTATTGCATAGCAAGAGTCAGTTCTAGGAGAATCCAATTCACATCCAGGCACCGAAAGATGATGATGGGCCGTAAGGAATTCAGTCTGGCAAAATGCACCAGCTCTAACCTTGCAGGGAACACATCACAAGTGCACTGCATGAATGTTCCATTTTGAGCCAATACAGATGACAAAGAACTCAGCGAAGTGCCAGTGGAAGGTGAACAGCCAGTGCGGGCTGACTCACAGCAAGCCTGTGTCCAATACCCATATCCCCATGACAGCACACGTATAGCATGGCCTCTGCCACTTTTGCAATGGCACGTTTGGAACACCTCTAAGTACTATGATTTGAAAAGCAACAGGGCTGAGGCTGAGTCTGCCTTGATTGTTTCCCTCTCTCCCTTTCCCTACACTTCCAGACACCTGTTTTTTTCTGTTAACCCTGCAGTATGGCAATACTTCTACAGCCTGGTCAGTCTTAAAGACTTCCAATAGCACTTATTTAAATTTCTCTTTCTTTTGCAAAGCTCAGGCTTACAGCAATTTCCCCTCCCTCCTTAAGGAAAAAAAAAAAAGCTTAATTAAATTAATTATATTTTCACACTCAGCTTTTTTCCTTTTCCCCAGATGCTACAGCTATACTGGTGCTTACTGTGATCCTGTCAGTCCTAGGATATGACACAGGAAGGCCAGTCCAGGTTATAGCCATGATGGTGAAGTAGTTCCACCAAGATGGAGGGCTCCTAGATAAGCAGATCATGCCCAGTTTGAATCAAGACCGGCTCACAGAGTGCACTAAGAGCAAGGCTTGCTACTCAAAAGATGCTGGTTTTATAGATGGCAAGTTTAAAAAAACCAGCCAAACAAACAAAAACATGCAACCACAAACTCCCTTGTAGATTCTAAGATTCTCGTGCATTTCTATTAAAGATCCAACGGTAATTTGTCACAAGATTAACTTTGATTTTACAGCCAGCTCCTAGAATGAGTAATTGCATTGTCGCCACTGTCACACTTCCCTGCTCTGAAGGTTGTCTGCCTCACTTTCATTATCCAAGTCTAACACACTTGAACAAGTGTATTCTGGATGTCAGGATGCATTACCATGCTTTATCCAACACAAGAAAAATTAAGGCACAAAAAGATCAAGTGATGCAAGAGTTTATGCAGATCCGAGAATCAGACCCAGGGCACTCCCAGGCAGCTGTGGGGCTTGGGCAAGAGGCAGCAACTGAATCATGCAGAGCCTGTAAAGCAGCTGTGCCTTGCACTGCTCCATCCTGGCTCCTAAGGGCTTTGCAGGCTGGAGATGTATTCCCCTGAACTGCAGCCAGTGTTCCATCACAAGCCATTTTGCTTCATGGGAAATCATCCTTTCCTCACCTTCTTCCGTTTCAAGCCATTAATTCCGAACCACAACTGGTGACTTGCCTTTCAGTAACACTCTCCCCTGCCCCACAGGACCTGCTCAATGCTGCTGGCTCTTCCCACTGTCCCTCTGCAGCCAGGATCACCCGATTCCTACTTGCTCATCCAGCCTTCTATGCCTATGGAGCTGCTGCTCCTCGGCCAGCCAGCCATGCAGGCCCCAGCAGCACCAGGCATGGTAAGAGTTAAGCTAGTCAATACCAGAGGAACAGATCAAGGCGACTGGTTTGCAGCCATCCATCAGTAGCATTTACACAAGAACTGTCAGGCTGCAAATAGAAAAAGAGGTGATGTGAAACAGTCCTGTCTGAAGATTTTTAAGGCTCTTTACAAATTGCTGTGGTGAATAACTTGTTGCCTGTATTTATCACTTTTCAAATTGTCTCTTAGCTACAGCCATCCATCTTCATTCCTCTTCGCTTGCTCCAGACACTCTCAGCTGCTACCTCATTATTTTACATTTGTACACTGCCACTTGGCTGTGCCTTGCTCAGATACATGGAGCAATCTCTGGAGGACAGATTCACCCCTGGGGCAATGCCAGTGGCTTCAGTGTGAATCTAGCATGGCCTTCCACACGTTTCCCCCATCTCTCTGATTGGGACAACATGTTTGTAAGAGATCAAAGTATTGGCACCAGGACATCTGAGTCCCAGCCAGGACTTGGGAAGCAAAGCACCTGCTCTGTAAAAAGGTTGGTTTACAGGGCATATGGTGGGGCTTCACTGAAACGATTTTACAATGATATGCTCAAAGATGTTGGAGTCAGGTCAGATCTTAGGAAGCCTACAGTCGCCCTTGCACAAGGGAGCGAGCTCGGTGTGTCACAGCAGGTACAATTCCTGTGCTTGAAGCACACATCTTCACTTTTCAACTGCCAGCAGTGCCAGGCACACGACAGTTATCCCAAGACTCTTCCTTTGAGACAGGAGTGGCATACACAGTCCATTTTTGAAAGAAACTGCACATCAGAGATGTCACTGAGAAACAGACACCACACTTAGACAAGCTTCAGCACTACTCTGCTCCAATGCACTCCAGAAAAGCACCAGACATGCAGCTAGTAAAAGCCTACCCTTCTTCAGCAGACTGGCTTACAGCAACTCAAATGTTGTTTGTATGAAAGATGCTACACAAAATAAACTTGTATTTTGCCATAAATCTCAGCCAAAGTACAACTAAGATAGGTACAAAATTATAGGCTAGAAGTAGGTGGTTTAAAAGCACGTACTTATGTAGGAGGGAAGAATGATTCCCTCCACAACAACCATCACTGGGGAAAACTGTAGCTTGTATTATTCAAGTGGTCAGGCTATAGAGGGCTTGTCTTTTCAAATTCATAACTCAAAAGGTCAGGTTCTGTTAAAAGAACATTGACAAGATCAAGCCCTCAAACCCCTGGAGACTCTGTATATCCATCTCTAGAGAGGACTCTGCCACTTAAGAAGTAAAAGTAGAGAGAAATGCGAGGGCAGTGTACAAGTCAGTGGCAGGAGCAGGACAGAGCCAGGCACTCTGGAATTTCTGTGCCTTGTCACCCAGAGAAAGAAAAACAGCGGATTTGAAGTAGGTCCTGGTTAGGTGCAAGTGGGAGGGAGGCAGCCACAGAGAAGCAGAGCAATGCTTTGCGATGACGACAGCTCTGGGGGAGAGAAGCTATCTTTCTGAAAGGCAAGAGGAGAAAGGAACACTGAAACCACCTCAAGGCCTTCGCTGTGTATTTCTCAGCAAAGGGATGTGCCAAGGCTCCATCTCACAGGCTCTCTGGGCACTCAGTCCAGCTCCCCTCCAGCAGCTCCCACGAGGTCAGACCTCACTTCGAGCCCCCCCTCTCAGCTCACTGAATAATCAACTTCCAGGAATTCAGCTTTCCTCACTACTTCCCTCTTTGGCTTTACAGAGAAGCAGAACCCAGTCAGACACTACTGCAGGGAGCATTCCTCAGTTTCACTGCAAACTTACTCTCATTTCTTGTTGCTGAGACAATCTTGCCTTCCCACATGAAGTGACAAGGAGTTTAATGCCTAAGCCTGGTGCCCAGAGCAGCCCCATGATCTCCGCGCTGCCACCGGGCTCAATTTATTCAGCTTCAGTGCTACCAACCCATTAACAGAAAACCCCAAGAGCTCTCCTCTCCAAACCAGGGCCTGCTCTTGCATTATGCAACATCTCTCCATCTAGAAGATTCCCCAAGCTGAAAAGCTGTTCGTATAATAGATCAATTCTCCAGCTGGACACTTTTGGTTTTATTATGTTTAATTCGCTTTATCCATTGCTAATTTCCCTTTTGCTGTGTGCCTGTCAGGAATCCCTGTCTCAGCAATTCACTGCACAGAGCACGCTAAGCATATATCAGGCTTCATAAACAGCACCCCGGCGGCTTGGGCTTGCTGACAGAGCTGCCAAGCAACCCTGAGCTACTGCGATCTGCCTCGAGATGCATAGTCTTCTGGGGTCAGACAGGGTAACCACCTTCCAGCTATACTTTCCTGCTTGCTCCCCACTGCCTCCCCCTGCAAGTCTTTCTCCCCCATGCTCACCCCTTCTGGCATTTTTTCTATTATATAGTAGCCACAACAGACCCCTGGCAAAAGTCTGAAAACCTTCTTTGCGCTGAGCACCGGGGAGGGATTTGTTTTGAGGGCCTCTGACAAAAAGATGGCAATAGGGGAGGGTAAAAAGGGGTTGTGACCTGCTGCTTCAGAAAATGGGAGAGAAGGACATAAGGATGAAAGGACTTGCCTGTGGGCACTTGGGGAATTTACAGAGTCAGCTGCCAGCTGATTCTCAGGCTTTTTGCACAGGACAGCCCTTTATGCCAGCAGAAGCATCACCACTACACACACCTTCAGAGCCAGCCTGACACCACACCATCCCAGGCAGGGTCACAATATGCACTTCCCCATGGGAACCAGAGACAGGGAGAGCTTGTCTGCCATGCTGACACCCTAGGACTGTCACTGCGAGGGTTGCTGTTCAAATCAGAGCTAGTTTTAAGTCTGAATTCCCACAGACAGAAGCTAAAATAGGCTAGCATATAGCAGCAAAGAGCGCTAGGAATTGAGCTCTGTGCAAAGTAATTTTTTTAATGTGCTAGCCTAAACTCAAGCATCTAAGAAATGTTCTTTTCATGCCTATGGAAAATAAACATATCATTGTTTCTCATGGAAGTAATCCCTTCCCCCTCATGTTTTGACTCCTATGTATGTAATCATATCATCTGGGGTTGAACAAAATGTTATCTTTCTGCTGAAAACTATTAGTCCAATGTGGCATGAGCTCATGAATAGTTTCAGTCAAATTGTATATTCCAGCAGAGGAAAATATTCAGCCTCCTCCACTCCTTAGATCAGTTCTAATTATGAGAGTACAAGAATCAGAAATGCCCTTGGAGATGGCAAAATGAGCGTTATTCAATACAGAAGGAGAACAGGCAGAAATAAAGCAAAAAGTCTTCCTGAATAGGGAGCCGAAGGAGATACCTTGGGCCAATTTAGCTTCAAAACATCTCAAGGGAAAGTTATTTATTCCCTTTTCCGAGTTACGTGTAAAACAATGATTGCCCTTCCAGGCCACATCCTTCCTATTTCCTCCAGCAGCCTGTGAAGGAGTCACCTCCATCTCTGTAAACGCCAGGACAGTCAAACCACCTATGCAAAACCAGAAACCTCTTCATTTTCCGGCTACAACACAGCACCAGCGCAGGTCTCCTAATCCTTCCGCATCCCATAATGCGGCATAATTGCAACTAGTTCAGATAATTCTACTTGAGGCTCTGTTGCTGAACAGAGATACCGTAACTGAGGGCAGCAAGGATAACTAGGTGACAGGATAAAGCAACACTCTGTAAAACTCGCTATTAAAATAGAGCCGTCAACGTTTTAGACCAAACGCTTTGGAACAAAGACCGAGATTTACTGTTAGGCTTTTTAGTCTCTGATGTAACTGGGCTCTCCTTGCAGCTCTTCGACAAAAATATACAATTAGTTAACAATGAAATCAAACATTTCCCAACTCAGCAAAGCGAGGCACAAGGAAACGATAGACAGAAGTGCATCAGTGTGGATGAAAATCCAGACCTTTGGCCATCTCTTTGCCTCCACAGCTGGGAAAATGACCATGCAGGCTAACATAAAAACTAAAAGCAAACTCTACTCTTGGTGGCAGATTAAGAACAAAACATTTCCTAAATTCATTAGAGCTCACAGCCTTTGTGCACAAGATAGAAAAAAATAAAGTAGGTAGCATTTGCAGTACTTTTGAGATTTTGAGATTATTCACCATTCAGCAAAAGACTCAGGAAAAAAACTACATAATCATGAGGAAGAAAAACATTTGACTAAAGTTGAGAGTTTGTTTTTGATCTAGAAATTCCACCCTGGGCCATCATTTGAATCAGGTTGGGATTTGGAGAGAAGAGTTTTTTTAGATTCTTCCTGTTTACCCATAATTACATTCCTTTTAATAAGTTTTCACTTGACGTAAAGCAAGGGTACCCTGTCTCACTGCTTCTGCTGAAAGGAAAACTCCAATTAAATAAAGAGGAATAAAAACAAGAACATAAAACAAATCGAAGTGATTAAAATTTACAGCCATTAGATAAACAGTCACTATGCACTGCTGATTTATTTTGTCTTTCCCAAATCAATTTCAAAACGGTCATAAACATGAACTCACATCTGGCATTAATAGTTTCATAGATTCACATCAGACATTTGGAAAAAAGTCTGCAAAGCATTATCCCAGTGCATTCACAACAACAAAACATACCAATAAATTTGATTCCAAATAAATCTGAACCATCAGAGAACACAAAAATCTAGCCAAGTACGTGGATTTCCCCCACACACATATAAATATATTTTACAATTAAAATTTAATATTTTCTTTCCTTTTCAGCTAACCATGAATGATCTTCTAGATCGCAGAGCCCCTTTGCATTTATTAGATCCCTTACTCAGGTGGTTGTAAAGCCTGACTTACTTTGCAAACATTGAGAGCAAAAGACAGGATGAGTTGTTCCCAGCCTTGTTAATTATTTATTGTTGTCATCCATGCTGGAGTGTTTTCAGGCCCTGCCTGGGATCAGTCACTCTGTGCTCAGCTTTGCACACACATTTGACCAGTTATTCTGCTCCTTTCAGGACCAACAGCCACCTTTTACCTTGAAGGAAATTATTGAACTGTATTTTTAAAACCAAAAGAAGTATTTCGAACCATATATGCAAGGGAAAGTACAACATACTGCTGGTTGCACAAGGAGAAAAAAGTTATGTCCTTGATCCTTATCAGCTTAAAAAATGGCAATTAGCAGATCAGTATGCAAACGTTCAAACTTAACAGGCAGAGCTACAATATAGTAGTAACACCAATGGAAAATACAAGAAGCAAGAAGAACAATAATATTTACAGAAAGCAGAAACAGCAGGTAAATATTTTTATACAGTAGAAACTGTATACATCTTAAGTGTTTTTGGTGTGACTCTCAGTGTAATTATTTGCATTGAACAGAATGTAACAAGCCTTGGAAAAAGGCACTGTGCAAACAATAAATATGCTACCCGCTACAAAAAGGTTAAACATGGAAGTTGTAAGACAGCAGACTGGCAGACAGAAGCACATTGAGTCACTGAGATGGTGCTGCTCAGCGCACTCAGAGGCAGTTTTAAGCTTGCCCTTTAGCAAAAGTTTGTATGTATCAACACTTTATGATATTGTGGTCACTTCCCAAAGCACTAAATCCAGGTTTGGCTGTTGTTATTCCCAGCACATTGCTAACGCAGCAAAGAGCTCATCTCCAGCCAAATGGCATAAGCAAACAGATGGGCAGAGGGGGAAGATTCTGCAGAAAAGCAAATCAAGAACGAACAGTTTGGTGCTCACTTACCGACTGCAAAGCTTGTCATTTAGTTTACTGTCTTTTTAAATTGCTGACTGATAAGTAAGGAAGGGAGGAAAGATGGGAGCTAACTAAGTCTCCTGGCTGGCATGCATGGCTGGGTAACTTGCACAAAGCAGACCTCTAAAAAACCAAACCAAACCAACAACCTAAATGCAGTAGTAGTTGTGGCCACCATAAGCAGGTGCTCCCTGAAAGTCACACTGACAGTTCCAACTTAGTGGGCACTTCCCACAGGTCTGCCCTTCTCCATCCTGGCACTGCATTTCACCACTACTCTGTGTGACCTCAGTCAGCCGATGCAGGCAGCTGCGCAGAGAGCAGCGCTGATGTGATCACATCCTGGAGTTAGCTAAAATAATAACTTCATGGACATAGGGATGCCCCAATACAGAGGGTTTAGTGTTGCATGATTTCGTGGGGTAAGGCAAATCACATCCCATCATCACCTAAGCAGTCTTAAAAAGTCTCACTCTGCACTTGAGAGAAAAAGCTGCTGAAAATAGGGTCATTTGTTTACTACTTTCACTGAGCTCTTCGAAAAATTCAGTCCTAGGGAAGAATGAAGCTAGAACAGGCAGTGAAATACCACAGCAACATACTCCCCTTAGTAACCATTACAACAGCAAAAAAACCACTGCCTGTGTCACCGGATTGTTGAGCCCACATTCAGATTACAGAGCAGCCTCATCTCGAAAAAATTCTCCTTTACTTTAGGTGGTTTTTGTTGTTGATTTGGCTTTTAAGAGAGTATAATAAATTTTGATGGAAAATAAGCCTTGATACTAAAATATTTTGATTTTTGCTTTATTGCCTGTTGAAGTAGAAGAGAATTTGGTTCATTTTTTTTTACACAACCATGACCAGACACAAATGGTATTAAAAGTTTCTATAGGCAACGTGTCACAAAAGCTTTGCTGCTGATTCAGTAATGTTATCCATGAGCGCACTAATAAAAGTGCGAGCACGTATGCACACAGAGGCACCTAAAAACAGTAGAGCAAAGCAATTCTCTTGGAGTAGCAATACAGGTCTGAGTCAATCTCCTTTCACCTTATACCTCATTAGAAAAGAGATTCTTCTGTGCTTGAACTAGGATTTTATACTACCTTTCAATTACCTAGTGCACATCTTAAACACTTCCCCAATTACCTTTGCCACCTCTCTCGTATTACAGTCCCACAATCAATCTATGGGCTACAGTTCCTTCCCAAACTCCAGTAGAATGTCAAAAGCAACCTACGTAATAAACACCTCCCTACATCTTGCCTTTGTTCACCAAAGCATATTCAACAGGTATCCACACAGTGACATCAGCCTGCCCATAATCATAGGGGAAGGGGACATGTTTTCTTACCTTCTAATACAACGTCACCCCTTCCCAGGCTGAGCTTTCTTTAGTTGCTGGACTTCACTTTGACTCACTAATGATTATTATCTCCTCCAGCAATAAACAGAAAGATTCCCGCTTGATTCTGCAAGGATATTTATTACCCAGGGTGCCCTTTGATCCTATTTAGTCTAATTGAGCCTGGCACACAGCTCCAGGTTGCTAATGTATTTCCACCGTAAACTATATTTGCAGACAGATGGAAGTTACATGATTGCCTCCTTTCACTGCTATTAGTGAAGCAGTCAGCTCCTTACTTTTACTTACAATTTAATTATGAGGCATATGGAAATGTCGGGAACACTGAAGCCAAGGCCCTTGCACAGATTTCGGTGCTCATTCTTTCGCCTTCAAGCCACCCCTCTCTCCTTTTTAAAGACTCAACTAACTCCTAAAACAGAGTCTTCTCAACAGCATTCAGAAATAAAGAGATCCCTTCGCCAGCCCTGCTGGGGTGGGCTGCTGCCTTGGGGAAGGTGCCATCTCTGCGAATTCAGCAGGGTGGAAGCAGCAGCAAATGAAACACCTCCTGCATTTCCACTGCAACAGGGCAAGGAACAGAGGTGACAGCTGACCCCCATCCCAAGAAGATCACCAGCACTGCCTTGCTAAGAGAAGCCACTCAGACAGACATGCCCCAGATGTCATTAGACTAGTTAGCCTGGGCAATCAGCATAGCTGGAGGTACTCAGACCTCATCAGCTAATCGCCTGAGCATTTATTCAACAGCAGCTCTCTGAAATGTCAGACACCTAGTAAAAATTGAGATGCTACAACTCCTGCCTGTTTTTAAATATCAAGATGCTATTAGCTATGCTCATCGCCCTCTAGGAAGTAAATGGAGGGAACAATGGCAATTCCTGGGCTCTTTGCACCTGCCTTTCTTCTCCCCCCCTCTCCAGCTGGCCATGGGGAAAGAGAGACTGCTCTCCAGGGCCCCCACTCTGAAAGCAGGCAGGGAGAGGATCTAAGGTAGCTGAACCACGAAGGACTCAGTGAGGGATGCCTTCTGGCCATTATACTTCTCAACATGACTTCCATCCCAAAGCAAGCTGCACAACAGCTATAGAGGATATACAAACAGCTTCTCTGATTTAGGGGCTCCTGGTGCAGTGAAAAGGTGAGTCTCAAAGAACTCCTTTCCTGGTAGTGACAGCATCTTACAGTGATCTTCCAGGAAAGA
Organism: Apaloderma vittatum; assembly: GCF_000703405.1. Lineage (NCBI taxonomy): Eukaryota > Metazoa > Chordata > Aves > Trogoniformes > Trogonidae > Apaloderma > Apaloderma vittatum. The sequence goes on along the minus strand of NW_009713386.1, from coordinate 30,482 downwards.
CGCACAAGAGTGACTTGGTTCCAAACCAAGAGAGTTCAGGGTACAGCTCTGACAGACAGCCCTTGCTAAATGGAGTCCCTTAAAATAAACTGCACTGCAGCTCAGCCTTTCCTGCTGTCTCATTATCCTAAGTTTACTTGTTTTACTGTTTTCAAACTGAACTCACAATACAACAAACCTGAGAGTGGAAACAAACCAAAGAGAATAGTGGAGGAGAGAGGGGGAAGGGGAGGACAGGAACATGACATTGATTTCCCACCCTGAAAAGACACCCGACAATTTCTGTTGCTGTGTAAGTGACAGTCGTATTCAGAGGGATAATTGAATCCCTGTCAATTAGACAGAAAAATCAGATCAAATCTACAATAAGATCCCTGTAAAAATATATTAAAAAAGCAAACAATGAAAGCAAATAAACTGTACGGAGTAGGCCAAAGCACACTTGGTCTGACCTATCCTGAGAGTGCATTGTATCCTGCTGTGTCAAAGTATAGACGTGAACCTTTTGGTTATATATAGATGAACCTTTTGGATAGCAATGGGAACACAGTTATCCATTCCCTCTGGCTTGGAATCATTCTATGGTCCTGTAGACCTCATACAAGGCCCTGTAGAAAGTCTGTTACACATGAAAAAAAAAAAATCATCTTCAGAAGGTCAAGAGAATTGCCTAAAAATCTGGTGACACATATCGTGCTGGATAGCAAGTGTGCTCTCATTTCACTGTTTGCTCAGGGCACAAGAAAAACTGTCACCTGTCACCTTGTGCCCTTCCCCCTTCTCTCAAAGGCTGAAAAAACAGCAAGGTAGTGCTCCATGTCTATACTGGTGAACTAGGAAATTCAAAAGCAAAACTGCCATTGTCTTTGACAAAAACACAGACAGGATTTCTGTGTTCCCAACAGCATCATCATGTCTGTGTATCCTATTCCAAACATTGATCCCAGCACGCTGGTTTTTCAGCAGCCTTGAGTTACCACTAACATTTCCCAATTTGGGGATTTTTGTCTCCTCTCTCCTTGCTTGTTTTCATGTTTTTCTCTCCTTCAGAAAAACCTCTCTTCTCCTTCACTTTCCTTCTCCCGTCCCTCAATAGAAACCTACACTTTTCCCTTTCGCAGTTTCCATTCTCTGTTTCACTGACTTCAATTCAATTTAAACCAAATTGCTTTATTGGTGCCACTGAAACACAAGGATTGCAAAAACCTTTATCAACATGTGAAATACCTATTAGGTAAAAAATATTTAAGGAAGGAATGCTCCAGCAAATTGAATCAATAAGTTCCACAAAGCATTACCAGGAACGGAAAAAAACAAGGAGTGAAGTCAAACTCTTAAGTGCACCACAAGCCTACTCAAAATTCAGAGCTGATAACATGTTAGCACATAATCAGCAGCATTCCAGTTCCCACTGCTGTGCTCGCCCTGGCTCCCGTGCCCCAGCATCAGCCTTTCACGAATCAACGATCTCTCACTGTTTCAAGGATTCTGGGCTGAGAACTGGAGCCATTTCCTTTGGATCTCTTCTTACTGCACTGCTGCTGATAAAACCATAGATCTCTCTCTCTCTCTGTCACTTCTGAATCACGTTTCAGAGGTGTAGCAGGCAGGCACCAAAGGTGGGGAAAAGGCATTTACATAGTAATTGTACACCCAAAGAGGGAATAAGTTTACAGTGATTTTTAGAAGGCAGCCTTGTATCAGATCTGCCTATAAACATGTCACTTCGTCTTTGAGTCTTCTCTATAAGCAATTGTTACATGCCTAGGGACATCAGTGGTGAAAAGACTCCGATCCAGAAGAGCAAGCAGATCCCTTATTACAGTCCAGGAACTGTGCAATTCTACCCTTCCTGAAGGAGTCATGATTATTTCTCTCCTCAGACTCATTTTAGCACAACTCTGGCTTTTTACTTTATCATCACACAGCCAGCTAGCAAACCTTTGCCCGGCACACTTCAGAGAGTCACCTCAAAACAAACAGTATTGCTGTGTGAAATGTGGCACTGCTCAGCAAAAGCAAAGCTTAGAACCCAGCCACCCAGGATGAGGTTTCAAAAGCTAAAAGCATCTGAAGTCAGTGTGAATGGACAGAGTTTCAGAACCTACAAGCATCCTGGAGTCCAAATGAGGTAACACACAGTACTGTAGCTTCTCTGGAGTGGACTTCAGGGGGACAGACAGACACCTACAACCTTTGCTGCTGGGGATTTCCATTTCTTTCTAATCTTTTCCTTCCATAATCCACTTCCCATTTCACCACACCTGTGCACTCCAAGCAGCCGAGCACACTGCAGTGAGTTCTCCCTTCTTGCTCCATTTCCCCACGCAGTCAGAGACAGCCTTGCTTTGAAGTATAAGACAGTTCATCGTTTTCGCCTCTCCCTTGCAACTCTTGTTGGATGATCAGCTCATTTTCTTGACAACTCCTGCATGCCCCAAGAATCCCAGTGCAGACAAAATACTCTCACCTCTCCAAGAAGAAATTAAGTTTTCTCTGAGGAAGCAATCAGTCAGAGTGTGTTCCACCTAGTACAGAGAAAAACCTTTTCCTTCCCATTTGTCAATCTTCTGCTGTCTGAAATAACTCTGCCAGTTCTCTCATGTTAATTATGGCTCACTTGCATCATTTTCTGGTTTGTGACCCCAGGAGAGCAGGATCTTTCATTCTGTATATAAAGCAGGGACTAGGACTCTCCTTCCCTCCCACCAGCCTACAAAGCAGATTGCTCCTAGACTACGTTGCAGCAGGAGGGACCCACAATTTTTCAAGCACTGTCTGTCAAGAGCACTTAAAGGAAAGGTCAAAGCAGCAAGTTTCCTTAGCTCCAGTGGAGAGACAACTGCGTATCCCACCATTAATGCCATGATCTGAGGTTTGTTTACTGTCTGGCCAGCAGATCAACCGATAGCAACACACGCACTCTGGTGCTCCAGCACACAGCCCTGTAATTACCAGCTGTGCTCACCCCTTCTTCCAAAAGGGAGACCAGAGGCAAAGGTAACAGGCTCCGGTGAGATAGTCTGAACCCACTAGAAAACAGAATGAGCAAGCTAGATGTTCCCCATCTTCTCACTTCACCTCCAACATGAATTTCCTCTACTACTGAAAGCAGAAGACAGAGGTAATTTGAGTCCCAGGAGACAGGGACAAGGGATTTCTACATCTCAAGTCAAATCCCACATATGTTCTGTAACTTCCGCAAAGCTATCGCATTCTAAGAACCATAATAGAAGGCAAGTCTCATAGAAGGTGATTCTAAGTATCTTGTTGAAATCTGCAGAAACTTCTTTCCTTCTAAAACGAGAATGTAGGATAGTGTCTTCTGTCACCTGTGTGAAATGCAACCTTTCCAGAGATTAAGTTACCATATAGTAACTAAACCAGGAAAACACACTAGGTCTGGTGCATTTATGAAGAGAAATCCCTGCTAAAAATACTTCCACCAAAGCAGCCTATCTAGTTTCTAACTGCTTGCTCGAGATGTGCTTTAAAACAAAACTCCTGCTCTAAACCAAAGCTCCAATCCTAGAAAACAAGAAAAATAAATGCCTTCTGATGTTATCAACTGCCTTTTATTTATAGATAATTTTTCATTTGGTAAGATCAGAACACCTAGTACCCCACTAGCTCATTGAAGATCATTTTGAATCCTAAATATTATCAACTGCATGATGTTTATCATGTCTTTTTCTCTGTGGCCCTTGAAATCTCCAAACTCTTTACTTAGCGACCTACAGCAAGAACCATTTACTTAAAGGCATTCAAGCATACAATTCATGTTGAAGTCCGATAACCACAATAACTTTGCAAATCTGGCCTGAAACCTTGTGCTTCAGAGACAGAAAATGAAGTTCTCTACCAAGGAAACTGCTGTAATACCAAAAAACCCCAAGACAGAGACTAGGTCCCTGCTATCCAAACAAATGTGCTAAGACTAGGTAACAAAATGAGGCAATTAGAGATAATAACCCAGCATTTATCCTTTTCACTGAAGCTCATGGAAATGAGCAACATTACGTTGAATATATATTTAGATTTTGGAGGGGCAAAGCAGGAAAGGGATTGGATGGTTATTTCCCAATTATCTTTCCTCATAAGTACTAAAAGGAGTTACGTGACAGAGGAGCACATAAGCAAACAGATAGCAAAAAGCAGTGAAGGAAAGTATTATTATGCATCCTAAGTCTGGAGTCTTCGTCACTCAAGGTACATTTTTTTGTCTGCAGGTTCCAGCTCAGAGCAGATCCTACCAGAAACGAGCAATGTAAGAAGCAGTCTGTCGCTAAACAAAAAAGAAATTGATTGTCACAAAAGTAAAGGAAAACCAAGTTTCCTGCCCAGGCCATACAAACGCTCTCATGTGGGGAAAACACCCTGCCCAAGTGCCGCGAGTTTGCAGAGACCTGTGTGCTCAGCCACCTTGTTAAGTCAGGGACCCACCACTTGAAGATAAACACAAGAAAAGGAGCCTACTAAGAATAATGACAAATATTGAGCCTCTCTGTAAGCTCAGTCAACTAAATGGCATTACACAGAGGTGCTTTCAGTTCATGGATCCGTAAGGTTTTTCTTTTCTTCTGTTCCAAAATTATACTTACCAGTATAACTTGTAGCAATCTGGAAGGAAAAAGACTTCTCAAGGATATTTTGCAACTTCCACTTAAGCTCAGTCTGTCTTTATATTCACTGTCATCTAAACTGTGAATATATTATTTTCCCCCCCCCCCAACTTTCCAATTTTATCATCAGCATGTCATTTATGTGCAATACTGCCTAGATGGGAGCCTGGGATTTTTATTTATTTATTTCTTATTCAGGAACTTCACCTTAATGTGTTATAATACAAAACATAACAGCCATTACTGGGTTGGATAGGAAAGTTAATATTTCATTTTCTGTGTTTTATGCCCTGATGGCTTCCTACTAACATCAGAGGTAATTCTCACATATTTCACAGGGAAATGTAATGGGGTGGAAAGACATTCCCTAGCTCGGCAATCACTATTCTAGCTGACACACAGATGGAATAGGGACTTGCAGAAAGGCATTGGTGATGTCTGTTCTGGACAGACTTTCAGCAATTTGTGTAAGATACTAATACATTTGTCAGAGAGACAACATCAGACATTTTATTCTGTTTGTTCACAACACAAATGAGAGAAAAGGAATGGATGCATTTACTGAGATACAATCTTTAAGTTAGTGGCCTGGAAAATTGCATTGATACTTCCTGAGTAAAATGATCAACTTTATTGAACAGCAGCAAAAGCTGAACATTTGCATGAGGGTTTAAAAAGAAATCTTCATCTCTCTATGTCAAGTAAAATAGGAAATAGAGCAATTTTATCTGGATATTCTCTAAGGCACTAGAACTTAATTGGAGAACAACTTATTTGGGGGGCAGAAGAAAACATATTTATCAAGGGCTACATAGAAATAGATGTAAAATTTGAGACAGATTGAGTTTGATGGCTTACAGGTCTGAAGTATATAGTATGGTCTTTTCAGGTCTAAGTTGCCAGATTGAATCTAATGCACATTGACTAGGAAGCACAAGATTACTAGGTGTGAGCAATTCAAAATTACTTTGAGGATCTCACTAATTTTTGTGCCAGTCTACAGGTAGTCTCCGTATAATGAACAGTATCAGTGGTATGTGCAATTTCAAATTCATCAACAATAGATTCTAGAAAATGAATCCAGTAATGTGGTCCCACAAAGATAAACCAGCTAAACAGTGTAGAAGCAGCTACGGAAATTTTATTGCCAACACCCTTTCTTCACTACAAGTAGGAAAAAAACCCAACTCATTCCCCCACCTCATACAATCTTGCCCTTTTAGGTCAAGTCCAAGCAGAGTCCTTCTAGACAGCAACAAAACCTATTGCTTGTTCTTCTGCACATGAATATGCAGTTATTGCATTTTACCTAGCAGTGTTTCTGCAGACAGACTTGTACCTGGTTCAGTCCTCTCCATTAATGCTGTACATTGAGGTTTAACAAGTTAATTATAAGCTTTTAAGCCTGTTGTCTTGATTAAAATCTTATCACTATCCTTAATTTTTAGATGTCATAAGAAAATTCCTGAACTGCTCCAGAACACTTTCTCCTCTAGTACAAGGAGACTATACTTAGCTCCACAGAGTTCTCACTCATGTAATCCTGTCTCTGAAAATCCTTGCCAATACCTGAGCTCAAAATTTTCCTTTCCTTCCATGAACATCACAGGCTCAAAGATTTTTTCTGTGAATATGCGTATGCAGGTCTATCGACACTTCAAAAAGTCTTGCTGTTGGGCATCTCAAGTTTGTCAGACTGATTTCCAGAAGCCCTGGGACCATATGAACCTCACATTCCCTGTTAGATCTCATCTGTCTGGAACATTGTGGACAGAGATAAGTTCCCTTTAAAGAAAAAAGTAAAAGCACGTACAAAGCCACAGCACTCCCAGGACTTTCATTACAATTCAAAGGAAGAGCTCCCTGCAAGGGCTGGCAGCAGCGTGGCTGGCATTCAGAGCAAGCCTCTAACTCCAGCTAAAAGGAAGCTCAGCCAAGGGGGTGGGGGTGACACATAAATAATCCATGGTCACAACTTGCACCAGTTAGCTAAAGTTTGTGTTTCCCTGCTCCTTTCCTCAGATCAGAAGCAGCTGCATCACACACTCCAACATGAAAGCTGATGCTAGGGTCCTTTTTTTGAGCTTGGAGGACTTTGTCCCACCGCTTCCCACCCTCTTGCTCATTGGCCTAATTATTCATAAAGTGGAGCTCTGGTACTCTAGTTAATGTCTTGCATTCTTTCCTTCCCAGATGAGGTGAGCTACAAAAAGCCACAGCAATGCACACAGTGTTGATTATTGATGGGCCTACAGCATTTACCATCTTGGTGTGCCTGGCAGCATTGCTCTACCTGCAAAGAACAGCTCCACTCAGGGCTGCGGCACACGCAGCAAGGTGATTTTTGACACCTGCAGCCTGGTCCTTCTGGTGGTGACATCCCTCCTTGTTGCTTTCAGAAACACAGCATGTGCAGAGAGACGTGCTTCAACAGCCTGTCCTCTCTTCCTCATGCTCAGAGCCCTCACAGCAGTTGCCTCCTGGCCGAGCAAAGGAATAAAGTTTCCTCGTTACATTTACTCATTGTTTTTTCCTGGGGCTGCCTGCTCAGGATACTTGGCAAGAGCCAAGCCTTCCCTAGAATTCTTTGTGCATTTGCAGGGCTCCAGAGCCTGACTCCGTTTATACAGACGGTGCCACACAGCAGCTCTGTTGGCTGACAGATGCTCCCACGCTGTCTGCAGTGACACCGAGGGCAAAAAGCAGTATCAGGCTCTGCCACAGATCAGCCACACTATGTTTGAAGGGGCAGCTATTGAGTTAGAGAAGCAAGCAAATCCTCAGGCTCAAAATTCTGCCTTGGGAGTTGGCATCAGCAGCAAGTATTCACCCAAAAGGATAAGCCAAGTAACTTCGCCCAGCATCATCTCCCAGTTGTGTAGCCAGACTCGTGCTATCCCAGTACTAGAGGTGCACTCTCTGCAAACCAGCACACACGCACTGTGGCAAAGCACCAAAACAAAGCTGAGGCCTCTTTCAGCAACTGAGGCTCTCGGCATATCCAGCTTTTCATTCAGATTTTCTAAGGAGACAAGGTAACATGATCAAGTTTGGGCAGAACTTGACCTGAAGATTTAAACGGGGATGCAAGAACAGAAAGTTAAAGGCACCCCCCAGCTATCCTCTAAAATCCAGTGACCAAATAAAGCCAACAAGATCATTTGCAACAGGAACTGCTCAGCTTCACTGCAGAGAGGCTGAGCTGGGCAGCTGTACAGCTTAAACCTCTCCCCTCTCCTCCATCAGCAGTGACCCTACACTCCCTCTTCCCCCACTGCCTCCCTGCTGTAAGGCAGCTTTTTAAAGACACATAGGGCTGTGACTAATGAAGCCACTGGTGTCACATTCAGCCAGGGTCAGCCCTGGACTCTGCAAGCCTTGGCACTTACTGCCTGTGATGCCTGGCATGGGAGGACGGGATCGGGCCCTGAAGCTACATGGGTTGGGAGATGCTCCGGAGGGAAGGACACTGCATGCTAAAATTAGAGGACAGCAATTTATGGCTATAATTCAGCTCAAAGCAGCAGGAGGAATAATTTCTCAGGCAGCTATTTTTGACACCAAGGATTGCAAGAAGGTGTCTCTTGCCCTTCTCTGCTGCCTTTGTGCCTTTTCTGTTCTCTGAGGAGAATTTAAAGGTGAGCTATAAAATGGAGAGAAAGAAGAAAAAAGGGTATCTTGGTGTAAAAAGTTCCAGTAAGCATCAGTGATGAGGACAAGCTGAGAGCCTGCTTTGCACCTGGGGAATGGCCTGTATTTTCAGTTAGCTGAGATGCCAGTGAATGCTTTTGAGATACTATCTCAGGAGCATCTTGAAAAGACAGCATGGAGAGGTGTAGTTTTGAGGAAACAGGATTTCATGTCAAACATTGACAGAAGTCAGCAGTTTCCCTCTGGAAATGCAACTAAGAAACACTTAGGTAACCAGACAAATGTAGCTCACTACATTAAGTAATTCTTCAAGGCTGCAATGAAGTTCCCTCAAGCAACAGGCTCCAAGCCACTGTTCATAACCAATTCCTTAAGCTTCAGCTCTCTGAAAACAAGCAGGGAAGAACAACCATGAAGCAAGAATAAACATAGGTATTCACACATCAGCTAATCAGAGACACTGCAGACTGATGGTTCTAGCCTCGCTCTTCGGTGGTCAGGGAAGAGAAACTTTCTCCCCAAGGATCATTTACAGAACCTGCCAGATGAAGGACCAGAAATAAGAGATATAAAGCAAAATAAGGGAGACTGGGAACTAAAATTGGAGAGCTTGAGAAGGGAAAGGAAGACCCTGTAGTCTGACAAGGATGCAGCTCAACCCATAAAATCCAGGCACCCGCCAAAGGATTTGCCAGCTGTGCAGCCCACCAGTTCGGGGAACAGCTGGACACCAGTGACTGTGGCTGTGCTCCCTGTCCTGCAGGGCAGCTCAAGGAGCCAAGGTCCTGCAGGTCCTTTTTCTCCCAACTCACATCAATGGGCCCAAGACATGGAGTAAGGGTTTCCCTCCCATGTGCATCTGCACCCGTTCTGCCCTCAGCGTTCGTACTAGTGTGTCAGTGCCACACCAGAGTTGGATGGAGGAACATGGAGGTGTGGAAGACGCAAGAGATTCTTACAGTCCCATCCCTGCTGGCACAGCCAGGAAAAATAAATATCAATTCTTTCACTCCTAGAATTTTAAATTTAAGTCTGTCTCCTTGACAGAACAGGCTGTGAAGCAAAGAATTTTTTTTTCCTTCCTCCTCCTTCATCCATTTCAAATGTCAAGCAAATTGAGGCCAGCTCTAAAGGGCTAAAAAAAAAAAAAAACCCCAAACCAGGCCTCTCTCAGCTCCAGAGCAGACTTGCATCACATCAGGATCCCAGCTTCTTGGTTTGTAAATAAGTCAAGGGCAGCTGGAATAATATACCTGTCAAAAAACAGTGAGTTTCCAATTTCCCTTGACAGCATCAGTTCACATGTGCCGCTTGCCTTTTACAAGAGTCTGCCAGAAGGAATCAATTCTTCAAACATACGTTGGTGTATAAACATGTACTCTGTTGCTTCAGCATGTTCTAGCCATTGACCATGGACCTGAGAGAGGCTTCACCTCTGATCTTTATTTCTCAGTTTGGTTTCAGGCTCAATCTGGTTCCAGCCTTTCACTGCAAGATTTAGTACAGGCAATGCAGGTGAGACATGCAAGGGAATCGCCCAGCACTTTGTTTTATGACCCTGTCTTCAGTTGTAACATGCTCATCAGTTCAGCTAAAATTCTCCATGCCAGGGGTCTGCCTGCTAGACAAAATCTCTAACAGAGGGAGCTTCTTTCAGGATATCTTTGCTGCTGCTGCTAAGAAAGTGTTTTAAGGAAAGTATACATACCTTACCTACAGTAAGAAATAAACAATATTTTGGCTGAATTTTTGCAATGTTCTCCATTCCAATCTGTAGAGACTCATTAGAAAATCAGAATCTATTAAAGAAAAAAAATTAAAGAATAGGTATAGGGCTCTGTAAATAGAAATTCATTAAATTTCACAGAGCACTTTGATATTTTGACAGCTGTGTCATGGGGAAGCTCTTGTGAAAATTCAGTGTCATGTTGTAGTCAGTGCAGGCATTGGAGACCGCGTCATAAATAATGCATATAGGCAGGCAGTTTGTGATGAGAGCAAACAAGTGCTTAAGAATAGCCATGCTGTTACCACCATTATTTCTTGCACATGGAGAGGGGCACAGGTCCTGCAGAGCAAACTGTAGGTGCTTCAAGCTATAAGATACAGGCATAAGCAGGAAGAACTTCAGTTATTCAAAGCAATCTCTATTCACAACCTCTTGGAGGTAATTTCATTAAAATTATTAAGACTCAGATGAAGACTTGGACCATTGAACATAAGCTTAGCCAAATTATTTTTACTTCTGTTCAGTTCAGTGCACTATCATCTCATTTACTAAATGATCAGAAGTTTAGCAACTCTCTGCAGAAGGTTTTTATAATATTCTCTCTACCAGAGGGCAACTATTAGCAAAACAGCTCCTGTAAGTAGAACGCTGTTACCCCCAGCTCAGAGCAGGGGCCACAATAAACATTTCACAACCTCCTTGGGTGTCAGTGCCTGCAGACACAAACAGAAAAGCCAGGAACATCATGGCAAGTGGCACTGCAGTCTGTAACAACAGTAGCCAAGACACTGACCAAATGTTTCCACTTTGTGTCAGGAAACAAAACAAAGAGTTGACAAATAACAACTCAAGAGCTGGGCAAGATATTCTTCAGTATTTCCCTGTGTCTAGCTTTTGCTTTCTAATGTTGACACATGCAAAACGTCCCTGCTATGCCCAGATCTGGGAACACATCCCAGAGCCCAGGGAAGCTGCCAGTCCTTCCAGCAAAACAGAAGAGAGAATAAAAAATGGACAATACCTCTTCTTCTCCAGAGCAGGCTGTATTTTGCTATTACAGAGAATGGTTTGGGAGCAGCTGAAGATTTACAACACTTAACACCAAGAAAAAAAGATCCTTATGAACACAAGAAGCGAGTGCTGTGGATCTGGTGTTGATGTGCTTCAGCATTTAGGAAGGTGGCAGCCTCCAGGAGAGAGCTTTTCTTCTGGAGGGGAAAGGCATGGCCGTTGCAGTATGCAGACACATCGGTGTTTTATCAGGACAGTGGTACACTGCAGCCTCTTGTTCAGCGCCGATGCTACATGATCTCCATCTTCCTGATTCCAAAAACTTTAGGAATCTAACACTTGAAGCCTCCTATCCTCTGCTAAATGTGGCTGCAATGAGCTAATGACGCAGAAGTTATGGGAAGCATGGATACACTGATTGTGCTAGCCTCATTTCTTTAAGAAACTAAGCTAAAAAGTGGTAATTAATAGCTATATCATCTTCCATATATTCAAAGGTTAAATAAGCCCTGCATTATAAGCATCTGAGAAATCTGCTTAGATCCTTTTTCCTCAAGTCTTGCACGGGTTCAGCACCAGAACAGTCAGTTGTCTCTTCAGACTATTTCCTTCATCTACAAGAGGATAATGTCTGGAGTAGTGACTGCTGGTGAAACTATTCCATCATGCCTCCCAAAGGACATTATGACAGCAGGTTTTTATTCCAGAATAAAAAACACTCCAAAGTAATTAGCATCCTTTCAAAGCAAAGTAATTATGGTGCAGTAAAGTCACTTACATTCCATAAGAGCGTGTCCATGCAGGCAACTATTCTGGAAGGCTTCCGGCTGAACCACTTATTCTGCGATAGCTATTCCAATCAATCCCTCAGTGCAGGCAAGCCCAGAAAATGACAGTGATCTCTCATTTCCTCTCCTATAGGGAGGGAAACCAGATTAGGAAAGCTAGTGTTCTTCAGGAGATGTTTCAACCATTTTCAACCCATTTGACAGAACCAACAGTTTAAGGGAAATTACTTCTTTGCAAGTTTTATAACCACTGCCAGGGACTAGAGGAGAAAGGTCAAATTCTTTCTCTGCCCCTACAGAAAAGGCAACAACTATGCTCAGCTATGTTATTAGCTGTCAGAGCATCCACTGGGAAAAGTGTTTTTATGAACTCTCCAACCATGCACAAAGCTTCAGAAGTGCACATTTTATTAGACACCAGAGACTTCAGCATAAATCACAAGTCTGAAGGAGAGCTGGCTGTGTTTCTTTTGCAGCTCCTAGAACTGCTTGTTCAACAAGGAAAAGGACACGAGGCACAACTAATATCTGAATACATAACGGCGTGTAACTCTGGGCAAAGCGCTCTGCCCTGTTGCCTGGCTCATGGTACAGAACAGAACCGCTGAAGCCAGCAATGTTCATCTGCTTGTAGTGCTACAGGAAAGGTGGGGAGCATCTCCCCGCACTGTCTGCTTGCCAAACAGTCTCCAAACTGAAGAAGGCAGAAGGGTTAATCGAGACCAGAATGGCCTGGGATGATTTTACTGTGGGCTGGCATGTACTTAAGTATACTCATCTATCTTTGGAGCTCCTTAGCATATTTGCTCAGCTTATTTGCATACACAAATATAAACTGTACTCTCCAAAAATTGCTCAAGCAGACTCTGGAGCAAATTAAACACTCAAGCTGAGGAGAGAGAGAGAGGGAGAGAGAGAGTGTGAAATGAAATTGTAGCTATTGCATGTTCTGAGCCTGTAGCCAACATGGCTTAAAGCAAAGAGACTTGCAAGTACTAGGAGAAAACACGGAAAACATGACAGGAAAGTCATACTAGTCTAAGAGAAGGAGATGCACAAGTAGTTTATTTCTGCATATTTTCTCAGCTAATATAGAAAGCCCTATCTGTCAGAGACAGAGATTATATCTAACTGGAGAAACTCGTGGAAAGATCAAGGTAGAGGATCTGACCTGTATCTTCTTGGTACAAGGGATGCTACAGATTTCCATGGCCTTCGGTCAAGCTTTGACTAGCAAGGTGGTCCTGCAGGTGCTATCTTCAACATAAAGGGACATGAGCTAGCCAGGCTGTGTGAGTAGATTCCACCTCCCTGCTTAGGTCAAACTGGGAAACATATTTTGTGTCAACAGCCGGGTGGGGGAAAGGCTGCCTGCACTGGATGGACCATCGCCCTGCCAAAGCAAGCTGCTGCTCCGCAGTGCAGTGCAAGGCAGTTTGATTTGTGGCTCAGCGACAGAGGAACAGGCTATTGTGACTCTTAGTGCAGGGTTGTTAGTACTTGTGATTTTTACCATCCTGCCCCAGGGGATGTCAATTGCTTGGTCAAGTTCTGGTGGGCAAAAGCTCCCATCAGGCTCCGTATCAACAAGTTGCACATGGAGCCCACATAGGAGACTGAGGGGAGGCTTAGAAAATACAAGCCTCAAAGAAAGGTCAAATGAAATAGGCCTGCTCAGCCCAGGTAAGAGTTTTCTGAAGTAGGGATATCACAGACTTCTGATACATGAAAGGGAAGTGAGCAATTACCCTTCAGGCCACTAGAGGCAGGACCAGGGAAAACAGGGTGAACCTGCTGAGGAGGAAACAGAGAAAAGTAGATTTAGGTTTCTTTTAAGGATAAACTGTTTAATGCTGAGGGTAAGTACAGGAAAATCTGAACATCCCACGAGGTGTCCTGGCTCTAGCTGGGACCAAGGCCTCATAATCCAAAAAAGGCAAGAAGCAGCAATCCAGAAACTAAAGATGGGAGACAAATTATAAAGACTGATGGTGCAGATTCCTCCTGCCCCCTGCAGGCCAGTACCAAAAGCCCTGAGGAGGGAAGTCATTTAATAGATAGAGTTCAATAAACAGCCAAATTCACTTTCCATCTTCCCTCCCTTACCTAGGAGGTGCAAAGCCCCCTCCATCAATTAGCACTGCAAAACATCTCCCCATTCTCCATCCCTCTCCAAAGCAGCTGACAAAACCCAGTTCAGCATTGCCTTAAAACCTGCTCAGCCCAGCAATTCTACTTTGTATTTAGGTTACAAGAGTTAAGAAGGATTTTCTTTGAATGAGCTCTTACTTTCAAAACAGAAATGAAGAGTAATCAGCTCTCAGGAGCAATGTTTCCCTCCAACTCCCACTCCCCCAGCAAGTCACCGCTGGGGACTTGAATTAATTTCTTGCCTCTTTTCCCACATGACAGGCAGGCTGTGAGCCCCCAGACAGTGCTGACTTGCAGTACGACTCTCCAGACGCATTGCACCATGTAAGGACTGGAGAGAGTATTGTCACAGAGGAAATGGAGGGGGAACTAACAGAAAGGCAGGGAAGAAGAGTTTCAAGCTTGCTTTCAAGCAAAAAGTCAAGTCTGTTCTGGGAGTGATGGATTTCTCTCACAGGGCCAGGAAAGTGCTGGAGTTTATCTAGGCTGGCACTGTATGCTGTGTCTCAAGGGGAAGGGGTAGAAAAGACAAAGGAAGCTCCTTGTCAGTCATTGTGCCCCTCTCAACCCCTGGCTGCTTGAGGTCCCAGGTGGAAGTCAACTGTGGCAGATGAGGCAGAAACACAAAGGGATCTAGCTCACTACCACATCAAACAGTTACAAAAATCAGCCCAAAATGGAATAACTTAGTCAAGTTTTTTCCTCTGGCCTCGGCCAGATAAATTAGGTTTGGCTCAAAGCAACCTTCAGCATGGTATCATACAAAAAAATTATCTCTGCCCTCTACAAGGACTGAAACTTTGGTGACCAAGCCCTCCCAGACACTTATTCTGATCAAGTAGTTCCAAAACAATTTCTAGAACAGACCCAACCTCTAATGAACAAGCTTTTTGCTGGGATATTTCAGCCTACATATCTGTAAGAGCTTTGTCAAGGAAAGGGGAGCTGGCACTACAGCAAGGAGACAACCCAGGACCTGTCCTGTTTTGTTTTCACCTTACTTTGCAACTTTCCCTTAAGGACCCAGCCCCGGAGGTGAAGTGACATCCCCACCAGCCTCTGGCAGTCTCTGCAATCTCATCACCAGGGAAACTGTCTCCATGGCTGAAGCGTGAAGCCCAAACCAACAGGGACGTTTCCTGAAGTTTTGAATCTTGACCACTCCCACCCAAAGTTGTCTCTATTCTTGGCATGCAACAGGGAAAGAAAGTGAGGCAAAAAAAAAAAAAAGATACGCCTGGGGGAACTTGGGTACGTTGGGTAACAAAGATGGGAAAAGATCCAAACAATTCATTTCTGCTTGCCTTTGATCTGCTGAATAATTCTTTCAGGGCCAAGAAGCATCTTGGGCACATTTCTAAAGGAATTACTGGAGAATCCTGGAGCTGAGGTTCCCAGTGAATAGCACAGTTACAAACAAAAGATTCTCAAACATTTACAGAGGAGCAGAGTGAGGAATCCTTTTTGTTCTGGGCATGTAACATCAGAGAACTGTCAGCTCTCATTTCACTTGATGACTTGGGTAAATCTGTCTCTTTGTCTTTTTCTGCTTTTCTTTCTTTATTTCATTGCTTTTCTGAGAAACAGTTGACATGAAAAATGAGAAACAAGAATTGCATTGTCAGTTAGAAACGCATACACGTAACGAATTGTAAGCTGGTTGACCCATCTTGGGTATTGATTCTGCTTTTTAACTATGAGAGGAAACATGAACTACTTTGCAGAAGCCGATAAAACAAAAGAGAAACCCGCCAAACAAAAATTTGACCCAGGATTTTCTTGTTTTAAGCTTAAGCTAGGCACAGGGTTGGCTGGAACACGATAATACAATGCAATTTTTTCACTGAAAAGAGGCTCCCTCAAAATACCATTTTCTGTGTGCATGAGAAGCTTAACTGTTTTTATTTATCACAGGTTTTATCATAAAAAATGTAAATAATTGAGTCCATGAGCAAAGCCAGTGTTCTAAAAAAGAAAACTCAAAACGTTTTACTTTCTGGGATTGCAACTCCCATCAAAATCTTAAAGATGCTCATGAAATATTTGCACTCACTGAAGAAGCCTTTTTATGAAAAAACATATTTCCTGAAAAATCTGCATTTTTCAAACAGCTGCAGTAAATCCTTATCTCACAGGAATGCTGAGAGAGGAATGCTAAGCTTTAAACAGTTTTAGAAACAGATCTTCAGCCGGCATAAATCAGCCTAGTTCCAGGGAAACAATAGACTTGGAAACCCAAATGCACATAATGCAACTGCAGAGAAGCCGTCCCCGACCCACATCAGGTAATCATTTGACCATTTAGTATTCACCCCACCAAAAGAGTAGAAGCCATTACAAGTGACACATTCCCAGCTTAAAGCAACGAACGTGTTTTTAATCATCCTCCAGAACACCTGGGCAAACCTACCCTGCTTACCCCTACACCCTTAAGCACATCCATCAGCATCACAGCCATTATGTGACTGGGAACAGGTAACAAAGTGTTCCCGTAACTTCCTCTGCCACATGATAGATGCTGTTTGCATTGCAGACAGCAGCCCCGCGATGACTGCCTGCATACAGCAACACAGACTAAAGGACAGGTGTTTATAGAAAAGCCTTTCAAACGAGAGCAGAAACACCAAGTGAATTTCTAATACACAGATATATAATGTACTCCGAGCCCTGCGGTCCGGCTGACCTTACTGAGGGGCAGAGAGGGAGGAGCAGAGGGACAGACTGCCAGTGCAAAGCCAGCAGATGGGCATTTTTGGATGAATTTTTAGCTGTTCCCTTTGGTACTCCTTATAGCAACACAAGCCCTCCTAAGGCACAGCCTTGGTAAGCTTCCACTCACCCAGCACTGCTAAGGACAAAACTCCAGGGCGGAGGTTGGGGCTGGGCTATGCATGCAGCAAAGCATTCTCTAGGTTTTTTTATCCTTTCCTCAATATGACCCCTAGATGCACTGAA
This sequence comes from Apaloderma vittatum, assembly GCF_000703405.1. Classification (NCBI taxonomy): domain Eukaryota; kingdom Metazoa; phylum Chordata; class Aves; order Trogoniformes; family Trogonidae; genus Apaloderma; species Apaloderma vittatum. The sequence goes on along the minus strand of NW_009713386.1, from coordinate 13,575 downwards.
AACAGTGGAAAAGAAAAATTAAGAGAAAAAAACCCACAGCCACAACACTCCTCCTACACCTCTCT
>NW_009713386.1:822-13495 GCF_000703405.1 Apaloderma vittatum | reverse complement strand
GTCGACATTTCTGGGGCAGATGAGGAGGCAGAGATGTAAATGAATTACTGAGCAGCTGCCGTCTCATTGACAGATATCACTGCTCTTTAAAACGAACTTATCTCACTGACAGATCTGCTGCATTTTCCCACTACCTCTCCTCTGCGCTCCAGGCTGGAGCAAAGCATACGAGACCGAAAACCAAAAGTAGCAGAAAGTTTTCCTACCTTATCAACGCAGCTCTGAGGTTAAGGGAAGCAGAGTAGAGTAGATAGGAAAAACACCTTGCACCTACAGCCATAGTCAGGTGCAACTACAAAATAATAGTAATAATTTTTAAAAATTACAAAAAAACAGCTAAAAGCTCTAGCAGGACATCAGACACGCAGCAGCACCGCAGTTGCAATACAAAAGCCCAGGAGGGAGTTGTGCCGCTCAATAAATACCTTTCCTGCAAAGGCGGTGCCCCCAGGTGCTGACGGAGGTATCATGGCCTTAACAAAAAACAGCTGGGTAAAAAGTGCCTAAAACACCGTTTGTTTACAAGCATAGCAACTCACTCCCCTGGTGCAAGGGCCTATTTCATAATGCATTTAGATTTGCAAAGTGGGTAAGGTTTACTTGCTCTTGTTCTTTTCTTGGATGAGTGGAAAAGATCCTCCTATGCCGAGCTGATTCCCAGACATCTCCACGAAACAGCTCCAATTATTATCAGAATTGCACCATGATGCAAATGATGATTGTATGTTTACAATTTTCCATTTATTAAAACTCATTGAAAAGGTTTGAAATTTCTTAAGCCCAACAAAAATACCTGGGCAAATACCGGCTTGAGCAGAAACTCTCTCCCACACTGTGTTGTACTGGCTGAATTCCTGAAGTACAGCTGCAAAACTGGCATCTGGACCCAAGCCTCAAATGAGTTTTGGGTCATGCCCATCTTTTGATCAAGCTTTGGAGAGAAGGAAAGAAAAGCCGCAAGGTCTAAATAACATTCAGAGTGATAGGCGTAGCAAGGGAAATGCTTTATGCTGATCATATGGAAAATAACATCAAAGCCTGAACAATAAAGTGAATTTATTAAATTGGTCAAAAAAGTTTATTTTAAAATCGATTCTTATTGAACCTCCATAACAAAGAAATCATAAACTCCTTGCAGTGTAATGAACTTCAGTTGACCTCAGCCACTCATCCTGAAAGATGTGAAGCCACTAGTCAACACAGGCAGCCCCTCACCTGCTTAATCTATACCCTGCTCAATTCATAAAAGCAGTACATCTCTCCAATCTAAAAGTGCCCTCTAAGCAATTAAATTCAGAAACCACTAAACTAGTCCATTCCCCATTCTAAGTACATCACTGGTTTAGAACATAGTGACTCTTTCATCTATAAGGTAGTAAATGGCATAAATCTAATACTCAGTAAAATACTCTTTCACAGAAAGGATGCTGTGTTATCCATCTGTACTGTCTACCAACTGCCATCTCGAGATTCTGCAGCCTGGAGAGGGGATATCTGTGGACAATAGATTTACACTGGATCTAAACTCAAATCACAACCTACTCAAAAACTCAATGTCTGACCTAGCTAATAAAATAGATCGGCCTGGAAGAGCACTTTTTAAAAAAAATTTTATTTGCCCTGTTTGCTGAATCCTTAGAATTTTCTCCTAGAATTGCAGATCCTTGTGCAGCAGATTTACCTCTACCGTTGATGACTTTGTTTTCACCAATCAGAATCAGTCAGTGGGTTCCCTGGAATGCGAGGACTGCAGCTTGAAAGTCAGCACAGATCTAAACTGACGTGGGACGTGGCAAAACCTCTCCTGGCATGTCTGCTGACCTGCCAGTCCTGTGGAAATACTCAGAAGAGACCAAAGCTCTTTGCTCAGGGAACAAAGGCACTGCGTGCTTGGACGGAAGGGATTATTCTGGAACTTATGGGTACTTCATACCACAGAGGCATCTCGTTTTCTGTGAGAGTCCGAGGAAAGAGGCCAGTGACAGCAGAAGGCACACACATGCAGACAGCAGGCTGCATACACCTTGCTTCCCTCAGCAGGCAGGCTTACCTTCCGAAAAGGAAGCAACCAGCAGCACGATATTTTCTCTACAAGCCCCATCTTTATTTTTAGAGCTGTAATCAGAAGAACATTTTGTCTCCCAATCAGATCAGAACGTCTGGAAATGTGTAGGGGGCAGCTCTGCTTCACTTTTCTTTTTTTTAATAAGTGGAAGAGAGGGGAGGCAGTGAAAAGAGTGGGAGGAAGGAGGCAAACGTGCACCTCAGCGCTGAAATGCCCAGCAAAGGAACCACGCTGTTATCAGAGCTGGTGTGCTTTCTGAGAGTGTGGTGGAAGGATGGAGAGGCACCCAAGGCAGAAGAAAAGCTTCATTTAAAAATGCATTTCATTTACATTTTTATAACAAAACTTCAAAGTTCTGATTGATCATAAGGGCTTCGCTTAGTACAAAGAGCAGAATGATTAAAGCTCACATAAGCAATGACTGTGAGCCAGAAGTGATGGAGGTAGGTTTATCCTGTAAAGATTTACACCTTTTCCTCAAATAAGAAAAGAGCTTCTTGCCACTCAGTATTTATATTGAAACCACATGTGTGCAGGCAGGGTGTTCAAGGCTAAGGAGAGAAGATGCAGCCTCATTTCCAGCTAGGTGTTTGATAACCAACCCTGCATCCAGAAGCACAGATGAACCGGTGAAGGAAAAGTTCCCACGTGTGTTAACAGGTGAACACTAATCCGTGCTAAGAAACAACAGCCAGAGGATCACAGAGACGGTGGGTGCGAGCAAGCATGGCCTCTTGGTGCTGTGGAGACTCATGCTTGCTGAAGACCTAATCCCTTACCTTACTGGGACAAGGAAAAGCCACCACAGGGCTCCCAGGGTGAGAAAGCAGTAAAGCACTGGACAGCAGGACTGTGGGCAGGGAGCTTAATCCTGCTGTGCTCAGAGCCCCCAGCTGTACAACAGGCGAATAACACTCCCTTCTGCACATCTTGTGCCTCCCTCCTTCTCTTGAGGTTCTCCAAGGCACCTCTGGGTCATTTTGTCAGGAAACCTCTCCTCTGTTGCATACTGGGAACTATCACCCAATCCATCTACTAACCTGAATTAATAAGGAGCAAAAGGACTGATATCCCAGAAGTCAGGACCTCAGGCGTGGAATTCTTGGCTCACTCCTGCCCTTGAAATTTTCAGCCTGCGTCAAGCAGAGCAAGAGTTAAATCATCCCATAAAGATGAGATTTGTATGTGGAAGAACAGCTTAAAACTGTTCAGAAGCAATGAGCAATATTGACTACCTTCACTAATGTGATACCAGAATTTAAGAAAGCTTGGGTTCAGTTTCAGAGTCTGAGGCATTCCGAATTACTTATCACCCAAACAATCTTTACTCGTTCCCAAAGCTTCTCCCTTAAACATCAGTTGAAGAACTAGCATTTGGAGACCTGAATTATTTAGAAATTGCTCAGATTTTTTATCTTTTTGATTCTTGAACATAAGTCACATCTTGATTTAAAGTGTATCAGATCTCGAATTACATGTATTTTTTTTCTGATTGAGAGTACATTTACTGTGAAAGGAACACTGTGTATTTTATTTGCAATGCCGTGACTGGGTTTAAGATTGCCCAAATACAGTGATATATGCCTGCTTTGTTCTCCTCATAGCATTTTTCTGGCTCTTTAGTGGGAGGTTTATGGCTTTTTTGTGCAATACGAATTCGGCAGCCTGTATGTTTTTTTAAAAATAATAAATACTATGTTTACAAGAATAAAACGTCAATTCCAAAGAGAAATATGTACCCGCCTATATATGCCAGTGCCAGAGACTCTGATCTCTCCCCATTGGTAAGTCCTAGGAATAAACTCAGAGATGCACACAACCCTCAGGTGGTTTGACCAGCCGGTCTTGCCTTGCAGGGAGCTTCCCAGGCCTGTCCCTGGTGTGGCCCTGCTGTGGTGTCACCCCAGCACAGCAATATTGTGCAAGACCTGTGTGAGAAGGAGGGATGCTCCCGCCTGCCCGAGGGATCTGTCAGATCCTGGGCACCGGCTGGCACGCAGGGGTCCCGCGCTTGGGAGGCCAACAGCTGTCATGGGCCACCTGTCACAGCGTTCTTGACAGAAAGTCCTGTGAGGGGACGCTCGGAATCTCATCCAGCATGGCACGGGAGGAGCAGGATGGCGCAGAGGTAATGCACTTGCGGGATGAGTATGTCCTGATCCCATAGATGTGCTCTGGCATGTACCAGCATCAGCCATAGCTCTACAGGCACAGAAAAGGGCTTCAGAGCAGCGCTCAAATCCCTGCGGCTTCCTGAGTTACTGCAGCCCAGCCGAAACACAGCAACCTGCTGGATGTGTTTCAGCTATGAGGGTGGATGCATTAGAGCTTTCATCAAGCTCTGATCTAAGACATTTCTCTCCCACCTGTGGTGCCAGATAAAATTACAGTTGCCAGACTAGAAAGGGGGTTGAAGGAGTATTGCCACTGTGAAGGACACAGCCTGCTTATGAAAGTTGTGTGTTTAGCTCACCTGGTCCTCAGGTGCCCAGGAGCAAGTGACCCAGAACCAGGGAAGTACAGGTTTTAAGACTCTTGTTACTCTAAGCACAGTTATAACCCAGCCATCACAAGTAAAATTACGAAAACCACACTTAAACTAAAACTGGGGATGGGCTCTTTTGTCACATCTCTTTAATAAATGTGTTGGGAATAGCAAAGACAAATATATGATGCTCTAGCAAATGACACCAGAGAGGCTACGGAGGGGCCAGAGCTGATGATCAGAACTAATGGAGCACTATTTAGTAATAATACTTAGCACTTGAATAGGTATAAAGCTTCAGAGAGCTGTGCAAACGGTAGCTAATTAATCCACACAAAATCCCAGCCAGGTATTACTGAATTCTTCCCCTCCTTACACAAGGCTCAGATGATTACATCTACTAATTGTCCCCACAGTCACAGTGGGGGAGTATGGAGATTGCTAGGATAGACGGAAGCACGCTCATGCTGATGTGAACCCCACAATGCACAAAATGAGAGGTTTAGGTCCTTGGGATCATTACTGAAGCTAATGATTCATCCCTTTCCAGTGATCCTAAGGGCTACTATTATTATTACCATAATTTTCACAGGGAGGAGAAAAAGGAGCATCAGAAGATGAAGAGCCCATACAGGAATGTGCTAGAGGACCAGTGTCAGAAAGCAGACATTCCTCTGGGTCATTCCTTTGTGGCTCTAATGAGCAGCAGAGACAGCAGCGTGCACGCAGCCGAGCTGTGCACTGAGGTCTGGCTGGGGAGAGGGCACTCCAGGTGCCGTATTCCCCAGCCCTTCTGTTTGACTGTAAATATTTAGCCACGCTGGGTCCAGAACACCAGCTGCCCAGGTGATAACAGAGCTAAATCCTTCCTGAAACATCCAGGCACCTCCTCCCTCCGGAAAGGCCATTTGGCTAACGCAATATTTGCGCACGTTAATCTGCAGCAGGCTGATGCAGAGCCACTGCTCTGGGGCAAGGGCTGTGTAGATGGAGAATGGACACGCCAGAGCTGCGATGCACCCGGGAGCAACGCTTGTGGTCCCTGCCAAGACCTGTCTGGAGAAATAAAGGAGGAAACAGGAGCACGATACCCTGTCTCCAGGGCCCTGGCAGCACAAGGAGGAGCCAAGACCCCTGAGAAGAGGCTCCCAGTACAGCTGCTCTCCATGCAGGGCTCCAAGGCACGCACCATGCCCAGGCACAGGGTGGGCTCTGGCACATGGGGCTGAGTCGGGGGCAAGGGACAGGAGCCTGCACCAGCCTGGCCATGGCTTCGCCACTAAACACCTGGGAGGGATCAGGTTTCACCATTTTGCTACTGTTCTCACCTCTCTCGTATTTCTGGTGTAGACTCTCAGAGGTAGGGGATGTCACCTGCTGGGGCGATACGTGGCATCTTCACTGCGGCGTGCTACTGATGGGCTCGCGTCCCTCGCTCTCTGCTGATACCACATGTGGCTGTGGAGTGACCGAGAGGGGCCGAGTGCAACGTACCAGCCAGGAGATCTCAGGTCTCAGAGCTGGAGTGTTTGTTCCCTGTGCTGCAGTCCAGACTAGCTGCTCTGTCCTGCAACTAGAAAACCTGGAGCAGACAAAACTGCAAATATTTCTGTACTACTTTCAGCTCATCCCCTCTCCTGGCTGCTCTTCAGGACCATTTTCATCCTCAGTCACAAAATATCAGGCTTGATAGTTCTGAGCTATCCTGAGTCATCACGGACTTCTCCAGATCCCTCACTGTGTACTTCTATAGATCAAAAAAAAAAGCTTGCCTTTCCCTTTTTGCATGCGGTTTGTGATCATTCAGCTGGGGGTCACAGTACAACTAACTAATCTTTGGGCTTACAGGGCATTTTGCCATGAGCAATTCAGCACAGGGGAGGGGAATGAAATTATTTATTTTCTTTGTCACCAGCCCTCACACTAATATCACAGTACTGAGTGGGATCAATGAGAATGTGCTGCTACACTTCCTTAATGCTTTATTACAGGCACCAGGGTCCTGCTAAACAGCATAATAAAATATCAATAAATAGACCGTTTGCTGTAAAGGCTCCTTCTCTTTCTGCAGTTTCTCCACTGCAAGCACGATTTCTGCAGCTCAGTGTGTTTCGGCGTGGCCAGAGGGTAGTCTGGTACGCAGGGAGAGGGGGGAATGGATAGATGAATGAATGAATGAATGGACAAACTGGGAGCAGGCACAGGGGTGTTGGTTTTCAGAGGCTAAAAAGAAACGAGCACATCACCAGAGAAACAGTGATGCCCACTGAAATTGTTCTGCTTCCAGCTTCCTACAAACAACAGAACCCAAAATCGTTCATGAAAAAGCACGATTGATTCCCCTCACTTAATAACAACACCAGAGAAAAGGAAACATAGCAATGTGGGGGTTTTTCTGCTCTTTAAACCAAGATTTTGGGGACTGTTGGTATGGAGGGACATTTTCTTTGGAAAGGTAGTTAATACATGTACAGAAGGAGAGAAAAAATATATAAAGGCCTACAAGAATCATTGTGCTTAAGCCCAGATGAAAATGGGTTTCAGCGATTGATGGAAACCACCAAGGTTTTAATTTCTGAGAAAAAAAGCTTTTACCTTCCCCAAAAGCAGGAAATCCTCTCTCCATTTTGCTCTTCTAACCTGCTCCATTTTTGATATAATCTTCTCTTTAGTACTTTTGCCTAGAATATCTCTGCAAAGCTCCTCTGCTGAGAGACAGCTGGGTCTGTGATGCAGCATGGTATAACACAGACCTCCTTTTTTATTCATAGCTAGCAGCCTACCCAAGCCTTTGTGTTAGTGAGGGCACCACGCAGCCTGATTCTGAATCTCAGCCAGTCTGTGCCTGAAAAATCTCTGCTGACCAAGGTCTGTCCTACAGCTTCCCTTGGGGCCTTTGGCAAAGTACCTGATAAAGATGTCTTCCGCGTGTCTGACATGTAGCTATCATGCTGTTTACAAGAGATCTGTCACAGACAAGTGCCTTCTGTACAGAAGCCTTTCCTCCCCAGGCAGAGAGCAGAGGACGTCCTAAATTAGTTCTCGAGGATGGAGTTATTCCAACACACCCAGACAAAAAGTAAGCCATGCTTCAAGCTGCATGGAGCTGCATCCTATTATGAGTTTGTCTTACGACCTGTAAACTCTCTCTCATTTCTGATCCCCTTCCTTCTTTGTTTGGCTTACTGATCTCGCAGCTTATCCAGAAGTTCAGCTGGACAGAGGGCAACGTTTGGAGCAGAGGAACAGGAGACGGTGAAGCTGAGAAACGCCTGCTGGGAATGCTTTGGAAATCACCCCGAAGTTGGAATACATCATGGTTAAGAGGACTGCTAATATAAAACAAATCAGTCAGGTGCCCTGCCTTATGGGCTGCAACGTGCTCCTTCTCTCAGGCACGCATGCAAAATCCCGGAGCCCAGCTTACACAAGTGGCTGTAGTGCCAGCTTGCAGATCTGTGGGCAGAGCTCAGGAGCTTTGGATGTCCAGGCCCCTGTCGAATCCTCTCCCTGATGCCTTCATTTCTGTCTGTAGCCAGGGAAGCAGATATCCTCCTCGAACTAGAGTCTTCCATGGCCAGTCTCTTCCCTCTTTGTCACAATCCTGCCTGTGCAGGCGTGAATGTGTGCACAGAGCGGGGGGCAGTGTGATGTGATGAAGGGTTCATTTCTCAGATCATAAATTCAACCACTCATAAATTCATTTCCATGATGCTGCGCCTGTGACATCAGTAAATCTCAGCGATAAAGAAGGGAAGGCAATGGCAGCGTGCAAAGGGGGTGTAAATGCATCCGGGAAGCTGGGACCATCACTCACACTGGGTCGCTGCTGAGCCCAGGCAGCAGAGGTGGATCTGGAAGCTGCACAGCAGAGATGCTCACGCCGACTGTCACGCTGCGAGAGCAGCAGAACCCTGCATTCCCAACAGCCACTGGCTCGACCCAGCAGCAGCAGCATCCTGCAGAATGAGATGGCATCTCCTTGGAAGCTGACTCAGCTGAATGAACATTTGGGTTCAGTGGAGGGTACCTTGCACCTCCAGCAGGCTTTTAAAAGCCGAGTCTCATCAGCTCTGTCTCACTCTGTAAAAGCCAACATTCCTCTTGTTTTACTGACCAAATTTTCCCCAAAGGAACAATATTTACTGCACATTCAACACCTGTAGTACAGAGCTGGCTGTGTAGCTGTACAAAAGATGGTGGATTGTTACTGTTCGTAACAGGTGAGTTTCTTTCTCCAGCAGCATCCTTACAATCCCACTGAAGGTGCTCCTGCCCAATACACTGCAACACGCAAAATCCCTTCAGAGCCCACTAAGTGGAAAGGGACTGCAGATATTCTCTGGGGTGAAGAATGAGGCATTTGTGGCCTGATGTCTATACAAGATCCCCAAAGACTTTGGAAGATGCAGAGAGCTCTGCCTACTCCTGTGCACTGAAAACATCCTGATCTGTTATCGTGGCTGAATTCACCCTGCACAGCTCTGCACAGACCACTGGCTTCTTCAGAAGGAGGTCCCACCTGGCTTTCACATGCAGGTGACCTTCTTCAGGGATGCTTCCCCCTTGACACCCTGCTGCCTGGCCATCACATGTGGGGCTCTTGGCAGCCCAACATGATGCTGACCTGAGCTTCCCTCCCACATGGGCTGCTGCTCCGCAAAGCAGAGGCAAATCCAACAGCGGATCACTGACAGCCCCGCGGGTGATCACAACGATCAGGGAGCGCCTGCCATGCCCCCTCTGCGTACAGCCCTCCAGCCTCCTCTGCCCCCTCCCCGGTACCTGAGTCCCCTGCTACACCAGCATAACCTGTTTGGGATTTGGACCCCTCTGCTTTGCCGAGCTGCTCCCTCACCCCCACCTTGCAGGGCGGCTTTGTGAGCCCCTGAGCTGTCACAGCACAAGTGCCAGCCGTCTCCGCCCCACTAGAAGTGAAGCTAATGCTGTGTGACATCTCACTCCCAGCACATCACACACTGAAGACGAGACCAGCTGAGGCTGCTCCCTGGAAACTTCCAGCACCAGACACCTAAGTCTCCCTGCAAAGAGCTTTTCCAGGGTGACAGAGGGGTTTTTTAATGCATCTGAAATCAACCTGTCACAGGCTTTGCTGCCTCCTTTCTCCCCAGAGAAGGGTGACGAATTCAGCAGCAGCAGATTGGGTCACAGGCTGATTCCTGCTCTGATCCAACCAGACCAGGAGAGGCAACGTTAGAGGAGATTCTGAATGGCCAGGAGCAGATAGTCTCAACAGTTTCTCCATACCAGAGGCTGGCTGTATTGCCCTTGGCTCTGCCCAGCAAAAGCCACCAATAAGGTCTGCTAACAAGGAAGCTGGGTAAAATTTTCTGCCCTCCTCTCTGCCTCCATCCCTTCTCTGTGGAAAGACTTTGTGTAGGACTCACAGGTTGGCAGGGGCCATTTCTGTTTGCAGCCATCCCAGTGCCTGTGCTTCAGCCACTTGCTGATAAATAGAAACAAAGAGCAGCTTCTAAAAAAATCTACCCGCCCTCTACCTCCAAACCACGCTTCACTCCTGATTGACAGCCAGGGAAAGTTCCTAATTATGTCCCCTGGATGCTTTGGAGGCCACCCACCCCAGAGCGTGATTTGATGGCTCAGCGAATGGATGGCCTCGTTTGTACTGATTTATATTACAGAGCCAGATCTAGCCTCATCAGCCTGGCTTGACCTAGTTTTTCTCCTGCATAGGTCAATAAAAACACAGCAAATAGAGCTAATCAGACACTGAGGATGCACAGTTAATTTGAGCTGGTCCAAACTTACAGAACACTGCAAACTCTGCTGTCACAAGGAAGGAGAGAATAAATCTTTCCTTAAAAAGTCAAAGGCAATTGTACAAAGAACACACCATTTGCAGGACAGATAATGCTGAGGCTCTTTTTTTTTTTTTCTGCTTGCTTCACTTTGGTCTGTTTGCATCTGGTGGATGCTGCACAATTCTCCTTCCACTTAAAGAAGAGAAAATTGGTCCCTTTTCTGATCTGGGGGTTATAAGCAATCACCAAAAGTGCATGAAGTCAGATCAAAAAAAAAAAAAACCAACAAAAAAAAAGTGTGCAGCTGGCTCCAGAGTGTCCAGATAAATCCTGGGTAAATGCCAGGCTGCCTTAGTCACCGGCTCTAGCGGGACAAGGACGACATCCTTTAAATGCCTGCGTAGTGCGAAGAAGAGCAGCGGTGCTGGAGGGCTGGCTGCACCGCAGCATCGTGCCCTGGCCGTGGGCACGCAGCTGGCAGGACCGCAGGCAGGGCTGGGCCAACAGCAAACAGACACACAGGAACAGGCACACCGTGGAGCATGTCTTACCAAACAAACACGTGTGAGGCACATACAGCAGGGTAACCCACGCACATAGCCAGGGACATCCCAACCAAATGCTCAGTTTTCGTGCAAATACTGACTCACACATGACATATTAGAGATCTGCAGAAAAACACGTCTGCCGACCGGGATACAGAGAGACGTAATCCCTTACATGCCACCTCTCCTCAGCCCATCACACCACGTGGACGTGACATCAGCATTCAGACACCAGCATAAATATGTCCCCGGCAGGAGGCTTACATGTATCACCCACGCATGGGGATGTCGTGCAGGGACCCAGCCACTTTCTGTGCTCATTGTGTCCCTCTCTGATCCCACTGCAAACGTAGCACAAAGAAAAGGTGTGCTCTGTGCAAATGTATTTCCCCATGCCCTCACACTCAAGCATCAGTCACAGTACATGTGCTGGCCTGTGTCACAGTAGGTGTGCAACACAGCTACGTGGAAAAAAATACCTGGTGTGTGTGTCATACAGACCACAGAGATGCATATAGTACAATACACATGCACCCAGCACACTCCTATCCCACAAAGACACAGTCTACAACCTACTTAACGGCTCTCACTTAGCAACCTGCCCACTTCCAGCACCTCCACTAGCCCAAAGCAGCCGAGATCTACCAGCAGCCCTGACAAAGGACCGTACCTGTCAAGGTGCTCCAGCCCTTTGCCCTCCTGAGGTTGCATGCCAGCCTGTGCTCTTGCCTCTCCTTTCTCCTTGCTCGTTCCTCAAGTGGAGATTTTCGTGCCTCAAGTTAACGAGCCTAGGCCTGAGCAATAGCCTAACAAGGGCATCTCACATCCATCTGCTGATCACAAGAGAGCAGCTGGCAAGCAGAGCCCACTGGAGTTCAGGGCTGGCTTGCTCTAGGGATAAGGTCAAGAGTGTTCATTCCCCTAGGAAAATTAGTAGTTCCTTTCTCCCACAGCACACACGTGCAAGCCCACTTTGCAAAGGGGGCAGGAGCCGGTGTCTTTCCCAGGGCAGGCAGCTGTGGGAGAGCTCTGCCTGCCCGCCGCGCCTGCCATTTCCACTCAGGGACTGCGGCTTCAGCGCTGCAGGCGCTCGAGAGCAGCCTCGTAAGGGCAGGCAAAGGGGCCAAGGTCACCCGTACCCACGCTTGCACTCAAGTGAGAGCAGTCAGCATGGCACTCCCTTGAGAATAAAAGCTGGCACCAACATGCCAGTAGTGATGAGGTCTCCGCTTCTGGATGGAGCTGCAGTGCTCAAACTGGCCTTAAACCACCCCGGGAAAGAACATCAATCCCTGTAGGCGCTGAGCAGCTGAATCTCCAGAAAGGAAATGGCAGGGCTGTCTGCATGGGGGGAGAAGCAGGGCGAAAATCAGAGAGGACGGAGGCTGAACTGGCCCAGGCAGGGCTGCAGAGCAGAGTGGTGGGCTCCTCTGCTGAGCAGGTGGCAGAGGATGACAGGGCAGAGCAGAGAGGGAAGGAAGAGCTCCCAGCCCACTGCAGGGTGTGCAGAGCCCACCTGTGTGCTCCCATGAGCCTGGGCATGTGGGGACCAGACTCCATTCACCACCATGGGGAGAGGGTTCACCTGCCACCAGATCTGCACCAGATACCTTCACTGGAGAGAGGGGGAGAAGCAGCAGGCTGCAGTTCCCTCTGCCCATGTGCCGGCTGCTCTCTCAAGAGATGCTCAGTGTTTGCAATGAGGGAGAAACGGCAGCTGACAAAAGCTATTCTCAGGCAATTAGCCCCAAGAGGCTGGGGAAGGGCGGCAATTCTGTGGCTGACCTGCTTCCCT
>NW_009713386.1:427-629 GCF_000703405.1 Apaloderma vittatum | reverse complement strand
AATTAGCCCCAAGAGGCTGGTAAAGGCTGCAATTGCTGTGCTGCACTGCATCCATGTTCTACTGCACCATTGGCAGGGCAGGGGGAAGGAGCAGGAGCTGAATGCACAGAAATATGCTTGCGTATGTGCAGGAGCTCCCACTGTTCTCGTTACAACGTGTGAAGGTATTTCCACATGGGGATCCAGGCCTCCTCCTGCTGCA
>NW_009713386.1:0-348 GCF_000703405.1 Apaloderma vittatum | reverse complement strand
TGCAGCAACTCCAAAGAGCTTGGTACTTTCCGAGACTCATCCTTTACGGAGCAAGTTGTGCAATCTCAGATGCTTGCAGCGACACAGCCTAGCTCTCTAAAGAACTGTTTATTCAAAAGATTACAGCATTTAAAGATTACAGCATTGGTAAGGGAAAGTCTATCAGCAAGGTTAAGCTCCTAGACCAATGTCCTCGTACTGACGCAAAAGCAAGTGGGATATGTCCACCTAGAAAAGAAAAAACAGACCAGTGTTTAAGGACATTGGAGATATCTGGATTTTATTTCCCCCATTTTAGCATCACACGCCCTAGCTGTGCTGTGCCTTGGAAAGCAGAGAAGGGCCAGG
>NW_009713385.1:0-10449 GCF_000703405.1 Apaloderma vittatum | reverse complement strand
GCCGCCGCGGGTCACCGGGCAGCCCCTGGCTCGCTGTCCTGAGACTGGAAGCAGGATCTGGCAGTAAACAAACCAGCGAACCGCTTTTCCAAATGTAAGAGGTGCGTGGTGGCGAGGACGAGCTACCATGTGCCCAAAACCTAAAATTCTATCCAGCTGCCCGTGCCGAGGTCTCTGTTTGTGGTAACGTATTTTAAGAACTTCTTTGTCAAACTCTTCTGTAATAACTAAACCTCATTTAATCTGTTGCTGCATCCACTTCTCATACCATGACTGTGGGCTGTTGGGTTACAAAAGTTACTTCATGTCACTTGGAATTTTAGTTCTTCACAAATCCACTCAAATTCAGGTAATCTTTATCAGTAATAGTGATAGAAACAACAGAGGAAGTTATCACAAAATCAATTATACCTTATCTATTAATGTAATATAAATATCTCAAGGTTTATGATGCATCACTTAATTTATTAGTAACAACGAATAAAAAAGGCTAATATGTACTAGCTGCTAAAAGCCTTTGTTAAAATGCAATCCCCATTTGAAAATGTTCTCAGTCTAAAGAAATGGACAAAGCATGGGAACTGTAAAACATAGCAGAGTCACAAATATTTTCTTTACGTACATTTTTGATCTGTGCTTACTAGGATGTGCATAAGAAGTGAGAAAGGGAGCAAGCAGAAGAGAGACGGAAAAGTTTTTTCACAGCTTTTCCCTCCTTAGGCACACGATCTGAATTTTGGAGATGTTGTGAGGACTGATGCAGCATAAGAGGTAAACTAGATTTTTAGATTTCATCAAGGTATTTTGTCCTTGCAAGAAATGGTCAGTTTTACTTTTTGATCAGTGAACACTTCACAATAAACCAGGAAGTGGTTTTGTGGTACCAGGGCAGAAGCTGACTGAAAATTTGCCAGGGTCACAAGTGTTTCACTCAACTGTACTCCAAACACTGTACGTAATGTTTCTGAAAATGTTCCCTTCTTGTCGTAGTTCAAATATTATGCTGCTATCCATCCTTGCGCCAAAGACCTCATCTTGGGAAGGATCCTGCCAAAGAACAAGTGGGTCTGCTGATAAGAAAGGCTACAGCACACAGAGGCAAGTTTATAGCACTGCAAGCATACATAGATTTGTAAATGGTCACAAGTTTCAGCAAGGTAATTAAATAGAAGATCCCAGAGTTACAAACTAAACATTTCATAGCAACCAAACAAGGCTTAAAACAGCTACAAAAAATGTAGAACACGAAAGTTTTGGGAAATTTAATTACCCAAGTGTTCTGAGGTGCAAACTGTCTTTCCTATTTATTCGCTTTCTGCTTTAAGCAGCCCTTATAACAAATCCAGATTTATTAGGTCTTAAGTAAGCTAACAGGTTTTGTATCTGGCATTTTCCCCTTCTGAAGACAAAGAGATCCAGTACCTAGCACATCCTCAGCTGGCACAAAAATCCTAGAGTGTTCAGTTACTGGTAAACCAAAGCTGGCAGCACATCCTCGTCCAACCAGGAAAGTGAGATCCAGAAAGCAGAAGTGCAAGACCGGAGAGCACACGGACAAGTGGGCTGGTCCAGGCACGGTGCAAAGTAGCACAGGAATGGAACTGGAGACCATCAGAATATTTCCCAACTAGCAGACATGTTGCTATAAAATACCCCAAACTGAACTTACTTACAAATGAAGTGATAACCTATCACCATAATTTGCCAGTTACCTTCTTAAAACCATCAGGAACACCAAGAAATCAGGTAGTCCTCTCCTGCCTGAAGACACATTTAACTACACCCTACATCATCCTGTTTTCAAAATATTGAAAATTCCTTAGGCAATCTTAGTGCTTCCCACAAATAACTGTTAGAGTATCTCAGTGACAGCAACTAAGTTTCTGTTCAGTGCAGTCTTATCTTTTATGTTAAGAATTACGTGAAGGCATCCTTGTGACATTAATGAACTGTTGTGATTAATTTAATGTGCTATGCTGAGAGCGTCAGCCAACTGAAGAAGTTAACATTTGTTTCTATCCGTTCTTTAAGTACCACAGTGACATACGAGTTGTTTGATTTCAGGAGCAATACTTGGTTGCAAATAGCTTTCACCAAATGTGGTATTTTCTGATTTTCACCATGTTCACTAGATTCACAAATTTGTAAAAGATTAAACACTGAACAGTTTACAAACCAAGCTACTGTTTTTAGAAAGCAAGCTTGAGAAGGAAACCTCAGTAGTTTTAAGATATTTTAAGAAGCTAGTAAG
Source organism: Apaloderma vittatum (assembly GCF_000703405.1). NCBI lineage: Eukaryota > Metazoa > Chordata > Aves > Trogoniformes > Trogonidae > Apaloderma > Apaloderma vittatum. The sequence continues at coordinate 8,198 of NW_009713385.1, read as the reverse complement.
ACACATGCTGTTGCTTTCTCTTTCAACCATAAGTTCTTCAGTTTCAGCCCTTTTTACAAGTACAAAAACTGAACACTAAACACTAACAATTTTTCATGTAATTTTGTAAACTACATCTTAGCCTCACTAGTTTTTCACCCTTGAACAGATTATACAATCACTGGTTGCTACCAACATTGTACATTTCAAGGCTGATATACCAACTCCTGTAGGCTCGTATAGAACTTTATAGTCAAAAGTGATTTAGTTTTACTTCAGGCTGTTTATCAGCTTGTTCCTGTACTGCAAAATGCATCCTTTTTATTTAATAAATGACAACAGTACTTCTACATTCAATCTACACCACTAGTGTGTACTCCAGCCCAAGAGCCATCCGATACCATCTCCCTCCTGCCCTCCCTGGGAAGTGAAAACAAAATAGCGATGTACGATGTACCTTTGTTGTGCCGTTTCTCAGAGCTTGCTTGTAACCATCCCCTCTGCCTCTTAAGTTTTGTGGGCCTCGTTCAGTTTGGCTACACTTGCTAGCATGCAGAGGATCAGGATGCACCTGCAAACTTGCAGCACATGATACTTCCTTGAATTGAAGGTTCCAAGTTGGCACCATTCACGGAGAGTATTTCATGTAACAATAGGCTGTTGTTCTTTCCAGCTCAGTTTACACACAGCTTAAGAGATTCACCAACACATAAACAAATGGCCCTCGAACTACTTGTATATTTTGAAGGGTGGAGGGAGGAACTGTTTGCGTCCTCTATAAATGAATAAAGAAACTAAAGTGAAAGATGCATGAATAAACCTCTTTGGTAAATGCAATTCACAGGTTTATTCTTGTTTAAGAGTATTTAACCACATATATCTGGTAATCAGACAATTATGTGACTTTGTGACCACAAATGACCATTAAATGAATTTGCATCAAATGATGCAAAGTAATTAGAGCTATAATGCTTTGACTAAAAAAATCATAATTTTTTAAAAGATGAAGTATATGACAGTATTTGTAAACTGAACAGCAAATATTTATCTTAAAGAGATCTTTAACAGTAAAAAAAATTGGAGCCATGGAAGATGAGTAATAGCAAATGCTCCTTTAACAGTTTAACCTTTTCCCCAGATACTGATTTTTCCTTTCCTTAATGCTTTTCGTAGGAAACACACCCTTTGTAACTACTCAACGTTATTTGAAAATTAGATGTCTGCCAAAAAATAGGCATTTACATTGTTACTTCTGATAGGAGTTAGTATGTTTTAGAAGCAAAAATTACAGCTGAAGTTTCTGGAAAAACATCAGTTCCCCCATGATTATATAACCTTTGATCAGACAGTTTCCAGTTTGTTCCGTGATTTAAATACAACCACTGCTTTATGCTGACAGCCATATAAAACTTAAACTCTAACCCATGGTAATAATATCAAGATTTTGAAGAGCTACAAATGCAGCATTTGCATTTTCAGTGCCACACCATGTTGAATTCAGCACCATCTAAACCCAAAGCAGCAGCTGGTTAAAAAAAGAGAAAACATAAGTCAAATGATAAAGCTACACAGTTTAGTACATTAAAACAAAAGCAAGGACAATGGTATTTGTATAAGCTTCCAAAAATATACAGATGGGGGAAAAAAATTTAAAAAAATCACTGTACACAACTCTGAGGTTGTTAAAGTGACCGGAGAGACTGAACAGTGCAAGACATGCTTTTCCAGTTACAAGCTCAAAAAAGAAGTGCAAAAGAAATTAAAGCTTTGTCTGAAGTGTTTTACCTTATAGGATAAGCAAAGCTTCGAATATTGTCATCAGTGTTACAGAGAAATTTCCATCCCACCCCACCCCCAACACATACACACAAAATAGTTTAAGTTTTTCTCCATAATACAGCATTTCCTTCAAATGATGTCCCCCAAGCTTGGTTATTGTAGGGACAATTTGTCTGACACTTATTAGACGTCGGCCTACGAATCAAGTGACGCATAGGCAGCTTCTCACTTCTCCAGCTTTGGCTAATGACACCTGCAATTTACAGGCAGTGAAAGTGGCCGATGAGCCTGGGTTCGAACTCTCCTGCGACCGGCTTCGTAGCACCACCTCCTCGTAAGGAAGCAGTTGTGCTGAAAGCAGATGCTAAGTTATGGCTGAGGAACAAAGAAATTTCTCAATAGGTCTCTGCACTCTCTTCCCGGAGTTAAGAACGATTTCAGGCAAGTGCTTTTAGCAGGCTAAACTGTACATGCATCTATCCATGCAAATGCAGAATATGGCTCCCAAGACCTAGAACCAGGTGTGTGCACATGAAGACTGGACAGAAGGCCCTTCCTTGTAGGTTTACAAAAATATATAGCCAATACTGTAGCTTAAGAAGTCAGTTTTACTCATTACAGAGATACCCAAAAAGCATTAACTACTTTTCAGACATTCCAGACAAGGTCACTTGTAACAAAAAAGGTCAAGTTCTCTAAAACAAGATCTTAAAAGTGGATCTTTCCTTCAAGTGAACAGGACATCTGTTTTTACGCTTAACTTTTTAGTCAGTTAAGACTGAATTTATTTAAGATTTTATGTGAACATATGCGTAAACACAAATAAGTTTACTTTAAACACATCTGCACAGAAAAAAAATTAACCTTTCAAAACATAACAGAGCAGGTCTGATTAGTACATAACTATTGCAGATCTTAAAGATTCTGTGCATTAGGCCCACCCATACAGAAAGCAGGGGAAAAGTCTCAATGAAAGAAAATTACTGTTCAAGTCTAAGTGGTGTTTTGAAGAGCCGGCAGCCTAAGTGACACCATGAAGCTAGTCACAGTATCCAAACAAGTAGACCTGCTTAGGCTACTCAAGCAGTGTTTCCTCCTGAAGGTGTCATTTACTCCCAAGTTATTTCCTGCTTCGAAGGCGTTTAGATTTCCTACGACAGTCTGTGGATTCAACTGCCTTCCTCCGTTTTCTTGGAGATTGTTCATTTGAGCCGGAACCTGAAGAATTTCCTACTGTACTCTCCATCACCTCTCGCAGCTTGCGTTCAAGCTCAGCCAATCGGGCATTCTGTTCACCTATGATTTGGGTTTGCTCAAGCAGTTTCTGGTCTTGATCTTGGAGCTGTTTCTGTTGCTCTTGCACTTTGACGCGAAGCTCTGAGATTTCCCGCTTTAGCGCTGTCAGGCCCGTGCCGTTGGCTTTTACTTGCTGCTGGAGTTTGGTGACCTCCTGCCTGGAAGGGTTCTGCTTGGAGAACAGCTGCATTGTTGTCAGCGCTGCAGAAGGCCCTGGAACTTCAGAGAAAATGGTGCAACTTTAAGGCGAAGGTAGAAATTGTGTCCCGGTTTTCAGATTTTGCTTATCCCAAACTTCCCAAACATGAACCTGAGTACTGGCTGCAAGTTATGTGAATGTGTAAATGGATTTACAGTCTTTTAGGTGGTATCTCAGAGCACAACTAGCTTAATTTAAAACATCCAGCTTTTCAGCAGTCTGGAAAACAGCTCATCATTCATTTTGTTTATAAGCCCCTCTCCTTTAGCGGTATCTAGGTAGAGATACTCTAACATCTACACTTAGTGTCATAAATGTTAAGTCAAAAACCCAAAACATGTCTATAAGCTACTTATTACAGAACAGCTATGTGAACTAAACAAATTTCAACGGAGCGGTACAATTCTGCTGCCTTAGCTGCAGACAGCTAAATTTCTAAAATTTTCTGGCTTGGGGTTTAACAAGATGCTTCATTTAATGTACTTTTTAGGAGAAAGGGATTTATTTTCAGTGCTTCTTAAGAACCACTCTTCCTACATACTAGAACCATACTGGAATTTGAGCTTGGAAATGCTGATTTTAATAAAGTTCCTACATATCAAGGAGATTAAGAGCTACTGTATAATTTTTTCCTGTCATAACCTATCACTTTCTATCATTTTACTTTTCTAGCCATGCTGTGCAAGATGCAACTTTTAAATGCTACAAAGGCAGAACAGTCTGGAAGAGCCTAGAACGGTCCTTTCTTCTCCTTTTTTTTTTTTTTCTTTTAAGATGCCAGCATAGCTACAGTTACATGACACTAAAGGATTGCCACTGCGTAAGTTATGCTCCTTCCTCAACACAAGATGGGTAATTTTATGCCACATCAAGCTTTGGCTTTGAAAAGCTGACTGACATCAACTATGATTTCAGGCAATACTTCCTCAAGTGAAATACTCAATGGAACTGAGGTACAATTAACAGGATATAATTAAGAGGTGGTACACACACTTATAGCTAAAAGGATGATCAGGACCTATGAGAAACAACAAGCAGCTCCTACAGCTAGGCCTATCCCTTTTGCTTAAGACGTAATTATTTTTATTGTTTTATTTTTATTAAGTTATCCTTTCAGAGAGTTAGTGTCACAGTTCCCAACAATTGCAAAGATGTTCAGCACAGGAAAAATGCTACAGGTCTACTAAACTTTTGCTTTTGGCCATTTTATGAGGTAACTACCCTAGACTTCGGTTCACAAAAGTCCTGGAAAGTCTGACAGTATACAAAGCAACAGTTTAGTTGTTTATTTATAGAATGTCATTTTAATTGCCTTTTCACTATTACCCATATTTTGCTTTTAAGTGTATACACTAGTGCCCCAGGGAAGTAAAAAAGCACATACAAGTATGTCTGAGCTCTCTATGTGCTACGACAGCTTAGGCTAATTAATTTGCTGATCGTCCTAAAAAGAAAAGGCATCGAGTTGTCATCTCATATGCCAAATTTCAACCAAGTGCAATGATAAAGTCTCATTCATTGGTGGCACAAAAGCGTTTGTTTAATGAATACACACTATGCATAATTCTAACATACATTCAAGTGACTGTTCTTCTGGTAGTACAAAGGCTCCTTAAATTTCAAAGCACACGAATTTCAGTTAGCATTCTTAAGAAACAAGTATCATCAGTATTTATGTCATAAAGCTCGCATTTAAGGAAAGGAGCTTTAAAAAGATACAGCGCTGAGAGTTTGTACAGAAAAACTAAATAAAACTTAACTATACGTTGGAATACCTGGGGCAGTTCCTATCAGACGTCCCGATACATCTGACCCAGGCATCTTTCTTTTCAGTATTGGAACAATCTTCTCATCAAAGTATTCCATAGCCATGGAGGAAATGTCCCTTAGTTCTTGAAGAACTTCATGAGCTCTCTGAGGAGCTCTTGTAGAGTTTACATACCTTAGCACACGATAAATTTCATCTATTACCTAAAACATTTAAGAAGAATTAGGATTTTCTGATAAAGGCAAGATTATTTCAGGTCATTCTAGAAGTTCTGGCATATTCAGGGGCTTCTACTACACACCTATTGCATGACACTGTGTGCTTTAATTCTGGATCAGCATTTTGAAATGAAATGCTGCTCGTGGTATATCAGAGAAGCAATTCACCTGGTCTATCACAGCAACCCTCTTTGAACTCACGAAATAATGCTCACTGTGTGCAATTTTGTTTTACTGCATCCATTCTTGAGGTCTAAGTTAGATAATCTATACTCAGCTGAGCAAAATTTCTTTATGGAGAACTTGAATCAAGATACTCCAACAACACAGAGCAGTCACTCCCCCAGCCAGTTATGAAACACATGAATAGAGTAGCACGAATTATCATTACGTCAGTCTGAAGAGCTGTAAACGTTTACTTGAGTCCACTTGCATACACCCAAAATATTGCAAATTCAGATTAAGTTCAAAGTACATTGTTTTATAAAACATCAACCCACTACTGTCAGAGAACATAAGTATCCTCTTAACAGGTTTGACTACCTCTTTGGTTAGGAGAGACACAGGGCGATGAAAAGTATCTCGCTAATTTATGAATTCTAGTCTGAGGCAGGTCAAGATAGGAGTGCTGGTCTCTTAGAACCAAAACTATTGACGTGGGTATTTTGCACAGGATTAACTCCTGAAGAACACAGATCTTAAGGCTAAAGTGTCTTATCATGCAACAAGCTTACAAAAGACTTCTCTAATTTTACTCACGTTATATCCCGTTAGCAATAACATCTGCAAAAGCTTACTTCTGCCCTCCTTGATATAAAATCTTGCAGCAGTGCTCTGCTATCACCAGGAACACCCACACATCCTCAAATCAAGATTCACATATTCTAACACAAATTCACTTCCTGACAATTCTGTGGCAGCTTCCTGAGAGGAGCAGGGCAGGTGGGGGCAAATCACAGGCTGCAAGTGAACACTAATCCTTGAACTTGCTTCACCAAAATAGGATTTTCCAGTGAACTGGTAATTGGGCTGAGAGAGTGCCGCCAGCAAGCTCACACAATAAGTAATAAAAAAAACCAAAAAAACCCTTTTGGCTCTTATATCAGAATACAAACAAGGTCCTTATGACTCAGTGCCCACAAGGAAAGCATCTGGCAAGCTCACTTGCCCAACTCCTGCATACTCCAGGTCTAGACCGAGTATTGTGTTTCCATCTGCTGTTCAGAAAAGTAAGGCAGCATTTCTTTTAAGTAACCCATTTACTATGTTGAGTATTAAGGACTTAAGTTTATTTGTATTTACTTTTTGCAAATACACGGTATATATAAAAATATAAAGTCAAGTAAGTATAAATATATTAATCTAATGATTTAGAACTAATTATCAAGCCAACAAAAATGTACAGAAACCAATTTTCTTCAAGACAGAAATATATTTCATGCTGACAGCCTATTCTACTGTGCTGAATGTCTGCCACGCTCCACCTGAATCCATTGCCTAACTTCTCCATTTGTCCCAGTGCAATTCAGTTATCTTCCCATGAAAAATTAATAACATATCCCAACCTCACATGGAAAGATCAACGAATAGAGCACTAGACTAATGTTCACAGATCTTGTTTGAACCCTGAGCTGTACCAGTCTCCTCAGATCATGATTCTTCAATTCCCCTGTGTACTTCTGCTGTCATAGCTTATAAAACAGTGGTGTCTCTGCTGTACATCTCACTTGCATAATTTATATTTTATGTCGGGGTAGCATTCTGAAACATCAGAATTGTTCAGCAGCATTAGCATTTAATGTGTTTTATCTACATTTAAAACTAATTCTACCTACTGTACAAAAAGACTCCATCCACTGCAATACAGTGTTTCTACATACTAAGAATCTTAATTCAATTAATCTGAAGTACTCAAATCCTTAAGAAAGCTGCTTAAAATCTTCCTTATTGAGTGCTTAGTGTTATACATAGTCTAAATTACATCTTCTAATGACCTGTCCTCCAGCTGTTTTGTAAAATTAAAATTCATAATTAAACCCCATGTATCAGATGTTTCTTGCAAAACCTTGTACAGGATGTATACGCCACAAGTCAAATGTCAAAATTAAGAGAGAATCTAAGGGAAAATGGAAATACAGTTTAAAATAATTAATATTCAGACAGTCTGGTTCATTTATTTAAGACTGCCTGTTATAGCAGAGTATTGGCTTGTGTGGTTTTTTTTGCAAGTATCTGAAACACAGCTTCAGTACATGTGTGTATATATACAGGTAATGTTATATAAATTTGTCCCAGCTGTCCCAGGTTAAGTTAATCATATTTTTTTTAAACGTAAACATACATTCACATAATATAATCTACATTTTACCTTTCCAGGTATGAAGCAACAGAGATTGGAATCCACATACTTCATGAAAGTCATGTTTAACAGAGAGAGTCTCGTTTCCACAGCAGCAAGGATGTCTGCATGCCGAGCTAGTGAATGGTTTCTTCTTTCTGACTCCCGTCTAGAAGAAAGACCGTTAAGTCACACTGATTTAACAATGAGTCAACGAAATGAAACTGTAACAATCGCTCAAGTTCAATTTCACCCTTAAAACACTCTGAGGTTTCAAAATGTAACCACTCACATTAGCTCTGCCTTTACAGGGAGAAAAAAAAAAAAAGTGATACAGATGGAGAACCAGCTCTTAACACCATACTACACTTTTGTAGCAGGTTGGCCTGGCCAGATTTTGGCGGTGGTAGGGGGGAGAGCTGCGGGGTGGCTTCTGCAAGAAGCTGCTAGAAGCTTCCCGAGTTTGACAGAGCCAATGCCAGCCGGCTCCAAAGAGGGACCCGCCGCTGGCCAAGGCTGAGCCTATCAGTAAAATGATAGGGGAGGAACACATCTGAAAACATAGTTAAGAAACAGGGAAAAAGAACTGCGCCGCTGCAGCTGGCACAGAGATGGAGGAGT
>NW_009713384.1:0-5778 GCF_000703405.1 Apaloderma vittatum | reverse complement strand
AGACTGCACCCCATGGAGAGACTCACGCTGGGGCAGTTTGTGACGGATTGCCCCTCATGAGAGGACTCACGTTGGAGAAAGATGTGTGAAGGTTGTCTCCTGTGAGAGGGACACCACAATGGCCCTACGGAAGAGTGAGTAGTCCTCCCCCGGAGGAAGAAGCAGCGGTGGAAATCACATCGGATGGCCTGAATGCGGCCCCATTCCTTTTCCTCCTGCGCCACTCAGGGGGAGGAGGTGGGATTGACGTTAAGCTCAGGAAGAAGGGAGGGATGGGAGGAAGGTGTTATTTTTTAACATCTGTTTTTATTTCTCACTACTCTCCTCTGATTTGTTCTTTAATAAATTTAACTAATTTCCCCCAAATCAAGTCTTTTTCGCCTGGGACGGTAGATGCAGATGATCTTCCTGTCCTTATCTCAAACCATGGGCCTTTCAATATGTATTTTCTCCCCATATAGCAGAGAATGAGGGGTGATAGAGTGTCTGTGTGGTCACCTGGCCACTGGCCAGGGGCAAACCACCACAAGAAGATACATAAATTCCTAAAGGAGCTGGTCCTTAAGAGTATGTTAATACAATAAATTAATGTGTAAGTGTTGCAGAGAAATCTTTGGTGGGCTTTAGCAGGGAAGAAATGGGCCAGAGGTGTAGAGAGGGGCTGTAGGTTACTGATGGAGGGTCAGCAAGTACACCCAGCTGCCAAAATGTCATGCTGCTACTCTGGGTGTTCACACATGCCATTTTTGCATGATACAGAGATGCAGTTTCAATGGTAGATACCATCAACACTTTTATAGGTGTTTTTGAGGACTTTAATCCTTATGAGCACATGCATTAAAAGAGTGAGTGGTGAAATAATTGGTTGGGTTTTTTCTCTCCATCCTTCAGTGCGTGAGGTAAACTTGTTCACAGCTGTGTAGAAGAACTTCTGGGTTTTTTACAAAAGTTCTTAGAAGATCTCTTGTGAATAAGGCACGAACAGAAATGATGGCTGCACAATTACAATAAGGAAATACAAATTGGCCTCTACCTCTGTTGCAAAACTCTTCTATGATGATAGCCAAGTTACTTCAGACAAACTTTCCACAGTTAGGTCATTACTTCTATGTTCTTTACTTCTCTTGCCTGAGTTGAGACACCTCTGAATGCTCAGAAGTTTTGAGTGTTCATAAGTGAAACCAAATGCCTCAAGAGTGAACTGCTGAGCCTTCAGAGTACTACCTGTTAGCCTCTGTACTGCGAAAAATCAGTCCTAAAGTGGAAGCAGGCATCAAATTTGCTGAGCTTTGACTTTGCCTTTTTGCTCAGTAATACGCGCTTCACAAGATTCATTCATATTTGCGAAACAGACCATACAGTTGTGAACAGTAGAAGCCTATGAGGATGTTAATTCTCTGCTTTAGCACAAGATTCATGGAAAGTGCAGTGAATATTATCCTTGGTTAACAGAGAAACTTGAGATGCTAGACTGACCCTTTCTGCTGCCTCAAAAAAAGATAATTACAGGATTGCCTCTGATATTTAGCTCTTGTTCTTCTCTCTTCCCAGTAAATCAGAATGCAAAAGATTTGGAAAGAGTATTCCTCATTACTTCAGCTTTTCTAGGTAAGGAACAGTGTGATTGCTGTTTGCCCAGGGCAGGCACAAAAAAGAGCAGCAGCAGCTCCTGCCTTCCTCAAGCCTTTGAACATTACAGGATCTCCAGTCCTATTTAAAAGTAGTTATCACTTTCCTTTTGAAAGTAGCTTCTACGATCTCTTGGAAATAAGGTCTAACTGTAGTAAGAAAAAATTCTCAAATTCAGAGAGCTTTCCAAAATCTAAGGGGTAGAAAATGTTGCTGAAAGCAACTTGCAGAAAATCAAGATCAAGTGTGTTTATAATTATTTGGCGTCTGCTTTAGATCATATTCCACAGAAGGCATGCCTTTGCTTAAAGTGCTGCTACGTGCATGTTCAAGTTAATATAAATACAAGTATAGTTAAGTAGATTATTCCAAGACTACAGTGGTTCACATGAACAGTGATTTGGCAAGGCCCTTAAGTATACATTTGATTATAATGGCAGTGTCTAATTTTTAGATATTCTGACATCTAGTGGATCTTACTGTTCCAAGCATAATATCTGGGTTCATCTGACTGTACAGCGACTGGGGAAAATGAAGAAAGTTAAGTATCCCGTTCTTGGGTACAACTGCAAGACACTCACCTGGAAAGTTGCCTAAGCAATGCATTGGATAAACATGAAAAAAAACAAAGAAGGATTTGACCTGAGCCCCGCTCCTTTCAGAAATATGCTCACAAAGCTGGCTGCAAAGTGATGCAAGGTCCCTGATCTAGTTTCTGGTTTTGATCTTGGAAAGAATTTCTAGTGACAGATGTAGAAGGATCCAAGCAACTTGGATTCAGATTGTCTCAAAAGGGAATTGAACTTGCATCTACTACGTAATATAACTTGTAATTAATTAGCAAGTTGAGGGTGGCCTGGTTTTCATCCATTTTCCATCATGTCTTTCTGTTTTGCGTGGAATAACTAAGTCTTTGGTGGACTGAGGACAGGAACAGTGTATGAAACCATGGCAAAACCTTAATACAGGGGAACATCTGGAGTATAGAGTCCTGTCTCCTGTCACTAACTGGCCAAGCTGTCTCTCAAGGCTTGATAGATATTCCAGCTATTCCTATTTCAAATATATTCCAGGACATTGGGGGTTTTTGTTGTTGTTGTTCCTGTTTTGTTTTGTTGAGGTTTTTTTTTTGTTCTGTTTTGTTTTAATTTGGCAACAGTATTGCATTTAGTTTAAATAAATTTCATTCTTTGATGTGAACAAGCCAAAATCTTTTAGTGTCTTCTCAGAACACAGGGTCTGGTTGTTTCCTTTTATGCATCTGTTTCAGTTTAAATATATATTCCTTGAACATCAGTATTCTACAGTCCATCATGATTTGTACAGTAGCTTTTTACATCTCTATCTACTGGAATACTTTGGCTGATACCTTATAAAATCACAAAAATTTTAATAGCTTTATCACATTGATATCATATGGGAGGATTTATTAGTCTCCCACACTTTGCACTGATTATTAATCCAAGCCTTGAAGCAATCCAGTTTTCCTTCACTGGCTTTCTGCTTTACTTTGGTGTTATGTCTCTTAGCTTCACATACACAGCATATTTTAGTCCATTTCTACATTTATGCTGTATCGTTGACCAGAACTAATGTTCTTTTCTTTTCGTAGTCTGCATGCATGCTATACTTCAGTTCCCAAAGAAAACCCGTCTGCTGACTCAGAAGACCAGGCCATCACTACTACCACAGCCACATTTCTGTAGGTGGTAGTAAAGAGACACTGTCATTCAGTAATAAAAGCTCAATAATAATAGCCCAGTGCTTGAGTAGAAGGTGAAGATGAGGGAAGTACCAGCAAATATCTGAAGATTACATTGCTCCAGAGTAGTACTTTGACACAGTGGTGAGAAGATTTTGAAGAAAGAAGACCGCATGTGCCAGGAGGAAGTATTAGCTGCACACAACCGGCCATGAGAACTTAGCTAGAGGCTTCTGCAGAGTGAGGCTGGAGGACTAGGTTATCACAAAGGGCCAAATAAATGTAATCACGCTGAAAACACACAACAAGGAGGTCGAACAGAGAGCACTGTGTGGTGGGCTCTGAGACTCCAAAGCTACTCTCTAGTGAATTTGCCATTGTGTCCCATGGCTCATGAAGAAAAAAAAGCAACGTTGTGACATCAAAAAGGAATAGCTCTTAGTGGACTGGGAGAGTTGTGCTAGAGCCATGCACTGTTGGACGGTTCTTTAAAGTACAGCCAGGTGCAGTCCTCTCACACCACAGCTGTGTAAATATACTAGAACAAACTTCTGGAAATAGTCAGGCATTGTTTCTCTACACAGATGAAAATAAGTACACGTAGGTGATGTTTGTTCTCAGGAAGGTCATTGCAGTGAGTTGTAAGAAATACTTAGAATAAGACCTCCCGATGCAGGGATAAGTACTACAGAGACACGTGCTACTGCCTTTGGCCTCATGAGGGCCTATGACACCACATTACTTTGGTCTGCTAACCAGAGGTGCCTCTGCCTGATGAAACTTTCAACAGTGGTGATACCAACAGTGTCCTATGTAAATGACTGAACTTCATGGCAGAGTCCAGACTGATGTGAATTAAGGACTTACAGAGTCTGCTGTCAGCTTGTGACCTCTAACTTGTTATGTTTTTGCCTCAAGAACCATTCTTAAAGAACTCCATGAACAACCTTCTTCTAGCCTGATGAACGTATCCCTGCACTTCATTTATGACATGCACATTTCTGAACACATATAGAGTGCTTCATAGAATCATCGAATGGTTCAAGTTGGAAGGGACTTTTAAGATTATGAAGTTCCAACCCCCTTGCCATGGGCAGGAACACCTCCCACTAGATCAGGTTGCTCAAAGCCTCATCCAGCTTGGCCTTGAATACTTCCAGGGACGAGGCATCCACAGTTTCTCTGGGCAACCCATTCCAGTGTCTCATCTTCCTCATAGTAAAGAACTTCTTCCTAATGTCTAGTCTAAATCTACCCTGTTCTAGTTTAAAAACATTGCCCTTCATCCTATCACCACATGCCCTTGTAAAAAAAATCCCTCCCCAGCTTTCCTGTAGGCCCCCTTCACGTATTGGAAGGCCGCTACACAGTCTCCCCAGAGCCTTCTCCAGACTGGACAGACTCAACCACAGGATAGGTGCTCCAGCCCTCTGTTCAGCTCCGTAGGCCTCCGCTGGATCCTCTTCAATAGGTTCATGTCCTTCTTGTGTTGGTGGCTCCAGAACTGGACACAGTACTCCAGGTGGGGTCTCACAAGAGCAAAGTAAAGGGGCAGAATCATCTCCCTTGACCTGCTGGCCATGTTTCTTTTGATGCAGCCCAGGATATGGTTGGCTTTTAGGGCTGCAAGCACATTGCTAGCTCTGGCTGAGCATCTCATCAGCCAGCACCCCTAAGTCCTTTTCTGGAGGGCTGCTCTCAATCCACTTGTCACTTAGCCTGTATTTGTGGTTGGGATTTCCCCAACCTCAGTGCAGGACATTGCACTTGGCCTTGCTGAACTTCATGATGTTGGCAGGGGCCCACCTTTCAAGCCTATCGAGGTCCCTCTGCATGGCATTCCCTCCCTCCAGCGTGTTGACTGTGCCATAGAGCTTGGTATCATCAGCAGCCTTGCTGAGGGTGCACTTGATCCTACTGTTCAAGCTGCTGTCAAAGACGTTAAATAGTACTGGTCAGAGTACTGATCCCTGAGATGCCGCTCATCACAGGTCTCCAATTGGACATTAAGACATTGCTCACAACTTTTAAATGCCTAAATGAAATCTCATTCCTCTTGGCCAGGTAAAGCAAATCTGCTTTGCAGTATATCTGGAAGCATGACAGGATGGCGCAGCTCTGCTGACCACAGCAGGAGAGATGTTTACACATGCAGAAAACTTGTCATGCGGGTCAGTAATTTCAAGATCACCTAGGACATTACACGTCAAATTGTGTAAATTTTATTCCACAGCCAGTAGGGAAAAAGGGAATAGCCACAAGTGTGATAATAACAATTAAATGAAACTTATATGATTTTGCCATTCTTGGGTGAATATTCTTATGTGCATTGATTCACTTTTCCTGTGCCTGGGGGAGTGCTGTTGGCAAAGCACTGCGAATGCAGAGGATGCAGCATATTTTCATAGAATCATAAAATGGCCTACGCTGGAAGGGACCTTAGAGAT
>NW_009713383.1:115069-132667 GCF_000703405.1 Apaloderma vittatum | reverse complement strand
GCCGGGCGTGGAGGGAAAGGAACGCGCTTTAGGAGCCGATTTGTTTTCCTCCTAAAAGGGGCTTATTTTGCAATTTGTAAGCGCGGAGAGGAGGGAGCATCATGACTGCGAGCGGTCTGTGCGTGAAGGTCTGGCAGGGTGGGAGCAAGAAGGGTGGAAAACGGGACTGCCCTTGGCACCCAAAACTTAAGGCACCGGCATCGGAGCGGCTGCGCGCACGTATCCCGCGGGGCTCGCTCGGGTTTGGCACTAACGTGAGGTGGATGGGATCTGCCTGCAGCCTGTCCCTGCCCTGGCAGGGCGCATCGGATCGCTTTCTAGCCTGGTACATCGCCACCCGACGGGGATTGTGCCGAGTTTGAGACGTTTTATTTGCTTTTTTCTGTTCTGAGCAAATGAGGCGACCGAGGCAGGGAAGGCAGCAGATCACTTGTAATTTTCTAGGTCTGTTATCAAAACAAATGATGTGGTCTCGAACTGCCTTTTTCAGGCACAGTGAGTCTGGTATGTTTTATTCCTTAGCTAGTGCTGCCGGCTGTAAGATCGCAAGCCCCAGGCAGCAGAATCCTCTTAGCATCCCTGTTTACCCTTCAGCCTGGCTTTGTGCCAGCCGTAAATGAGATGTGCAATTTCTGTCCCCATTACCATCACTGCACTGGGTCAGTTTGCTTAGCACGGAGGTGGCGACAGGCAGGGTTTGGAAGCGTAGGGTGCTGTGCAACAGCAGGATGGTAAAGGTGTCCTGCCTCCTTGGACTGCCACAGGGCAGGCATCTCCTGCGGAGTCACCGGATCTGCCATGTTCATGGGCATCTATCTTCTAATGCACTTGCTGCTGGGATTTGTGCTTCCCAGCTCCTCCTCTGGGGCAGCTGCTCAGAACTCTCTGTGAGCTAGAGCCTGTCTGAGGTGCCCTCACTGGCAACTGCTGGGCAGTGTGCTAACACGGGCTGCTGAAGCACATCGTTCTGCCAGGGTTTGGTCTGGAAATCGCATTTTTACCCAGCAACACAAAGGGCTGTAGAGCAGTACTGCTGTGAGAGCACTCCAGCATCACCATAAGATGTGGAGAGTGTTTGAAGAGATGCCATTTTACAGTATAGTGAAAACAGCTTTTTTCTTTTTTTCCCCTGGAGGTAATTTGACTGTGAACTGTTTTCCCTCAAGCTGTATAATGCTAACCTGATGGCAGGGTTAGGAAGGAAAGAAACCTTGCTCTTCCACGTGGAAGTGTCTCTCATCACCCAGACACGGCAGTATTGTCACAGGGGTAGGTGGAAGCTTTGGTGAGGGAACAGACTTATCACAGAGGGCACTGAGGATTCAAAAAGTTCTTCAGCTAGAATTTGTCCAAATAAGAAACAGGGACAGCACTCCCTAATCACCTTGGCTGGAAAGAGGCACCAAATGTTCTTTGTGTCCTGGTTTGTACCCCATATCTACTCAGAAAGAGCCAAGAGTATGCTGTTTCTTGCAACCTCTGTGGCAGGGACTTGAACATTGCGTTTGCAAATGCAACTTAAGATACAGAATATTAAAAAAAAAATGGTTTAAGAGTGGCAGCTCAATATCAAGGATACAGGCTGGATCTTCCCCCCTCTCCTTGGTGGTGGCAGAGGGGGCTGTTAGAGCAGTAGTATCAGGGTGGCAGGACCTCTTGTATCACCAAGTTCAGCTTACTGTAGCTCTAGAGTCTAGCATCACCACCTCCTCCTCGTCATCAAACAAAGACCCTTGTGCAGCCCCAGCAAGAGCAACAAACCCCAAAATTATCACCACTCTCACCACAACCGTATTTCAGATATACCAAAGACTACAATTACACCTGCCCACTGCTACCTCATTTGAGCAGAAGCAACTCTCCTAGGGACAGCAATGACTGCACATTAAGAATGGGTTAACAGTGACCTTTCTGATACAATTCACTAGTTCCTTTGGCATCCATTGAAGCACTGGGGTCTTAATGCTTTGGTCTGTGGGGCTATTGAACAGTTGTTTATTCAAGCTTATTATAGGCAATAAAACCTGAATTACTACATACCTGTCATCCCTGGGGGGCAAGTTCCATCCTTGCAGAGGGCTTCTTGCCTCCTAGTTTGTTTCTGGCTCAATATTCCTTTGCAATATGAGGCAACCTGCAAATCAGATGTGCAAGGAAAATTCACCATATTTGTTTCCATTGATTTCATTTTCTGCTCAGACATGTTACTGAGCTCTATGCCAAATAATCTCTTGCTATTATACAGGGATGCTCATGAAAGCACTGTTTCCTTTATTGAACGTTTTGAATGTTTTTTCCTGAAGGAGCACAGGAATTTCCAAGAAGAAGGATTTGCAGGTCTTTAGTGAGAGCTGTCATCTCCCTGATAAAGTCTCACAAATAAGCACGATCGGTAACTGTGGGAGCTGACGCTCCCCCCTGCCAGGGGTGGTTGCCGAGTAGGGAGGACTTGAGCACAGATTCCTTGTGCACCAACATCATCCTTGGCCTGTTTGTCTCACTGAGTATATGTATCCAAAGACATAAGTTGCAGGGTAATACAGTAATGAGTGGGAGAGGCTCTTCAGCTGACTCTATGTGCAAGGTCAGGTGTTGGTCTAAAAAGTGGTGACTGCCAGCCTACGTGAGTAACTCTGATAAACCAGGTGGTCTGTGGGAATCTGCTATGCCTCGGGACGTTTTGCCAGAGGTCACTAATCTATCAGACCTGTCGCTCTGTTTCAAAAACTTCACAGGTCACTTGGAATGAATAGGAGCAAGCTGTAAAAATGTAAAGTGGCCTCTCTGCTTGGAAATCCACTTCCTCTTTAGTTCACCCAACTATATCCATCAGTAAACAATCAATCTCCCTCTCAGTCCTCCTCAAATACCTGAAGAGAGCTATAATTATCTCCTCCTCTTCTAAAGCATACATATTCAAGCAATGATTGCCTCTTCAGTCAGAGTCCTTGAACCTTCTTATCTTTCTCTCAGTATCTTTTTTTTTATATGGATTTATCATTAGCAGCTACAGCTATGGGGGATCTATAACACTTCTGGTCACACAATATTGCAAAACTATCATCCAGAGGAACTTCACACACTAACAGTGAGACTGAAGAGCACCTTGGAGCCAAATGATCCAAGCATTTTGTGCTTTTTGTTCAAGGACTGGCTGAAATTCAGCTCTGTCATAATTATTCCTTTACATTCGACATTTCAAGCAAATCAAATTGTACATATACTCCCATGAAATCTACATGCATTTCAGTTCCCAGCTGGATAAGTTGAAATTTTGAGAATTTAGTCTATTCCTGCAAATATACAAGACCTTTCCATAAGCCCTCCCCTTAGAAATTCTTAGACTCACAACTGTCCTACTTGTTTAGAAGCCCTTTCTCAGACTGGGCAGTCTAAGATACAGCAGCATGCTCACAGAGTAGCTTTGCTTGAAGGCAGATTGCCTTCAGAAATTTGGAGCCAAGCAGCACCCCTGCATTGCCAGGACTGAGATCAGGTCTTCAACAGGCCTGTAATGCACCAGAAAACAAGGAGAACCTCATGCCATGGAAGTCTATGGCAAAGCTTTGTCCAGATAAATTTCCCTCCTGGAGGGTCGGTTTGTGATGGTTGCCAGGCTGTTTTTTTTATTTTGTTTTTTTTTTTTTTCTTGGGAATTGTTTGTTGGGTTGTTTTGTTTAGGTAGCGTAAGAATAATCCAGTTCTAAGTATTGGGGTCCTGTCCATGCAGTGACTCCCTGTGCCCACAGGTCTATGCAAGGGACAGCCGCTGCCCAGCTAGGAAAGGGACACAGCTCCTGGGTGCTCTGTGGGGGAAGGGGGGGGATAGCTGGTGTGTGAGGGGTGAGAAGAAGGTGCCAGCACACACCCCCACTGCCCAGCCCCACCCCTCAGCACATATGGGGGAAGAGTCAGCAGCAAAAAATGCCTATTGTTTCAGAAAGGAAGTGACCCCTTCTCTCTTAAATGCTGGGAAATTGAGACCTCATCATCGGTGAGGAAAAAAAAAAAATCCCCCCTTAGAAGTGAAAAGGAAATACCACCTGAGCTGTACTGTCAGAAGCATTAGACAACATATGGCAGCAACGGGACTAAAGGGAGATTTTTTTTTTTTTTAAGGGAAGGAAGGAAAATGAGGGAATGCAAGAACTGAATGGGAGAGGCAGCCTTTCATTTCTAGGTCACGAATTTGACTCCAGCTCACTAGTCATTGCTGCCTAATGATTCTTCAAAAGCTGATGATCGTCTCTTAGTCTGTTACCTGGAGGCCGTAGCCCCATCACAGAACCTGTCCTGCATGGCACAGGATGTAATCCTCAGCACAGCTGGAATTAGAGGGGAACTAGGCAGGAACTAGGGAACTGGAACTAGGCAGGCTGTGCAGGTCCTCTGTAGGATGCTGAAAAACTTTTGATGAGGCTTTGCACCTTGTTCCTGTGCTCAGGGCAAAGCAGACTGGTAGGAATGATGGAATTTGATTTTGGTCTTCCTTTGCAGGACAGCTGTGCAAAATACCTGTTACTCCAGCAACCTAAGTCATTGCCCTTTATTTCTGGTTCTTTGTTCCTGTGGCACACTACAGCTGGAAAGAACTGGCCTTATGGATTTAAATCTACAGGGTGTTGCATGTCCTGTGGAAGATGGGAGTGGGGAGAGAAATAGACACTCTGAGCATCTCTGGACTGCTCACCTTGTGCCACTCCCTGGACTGCCACCCCAGCACCAGCAACCGTGGATGGGTTTGCTGTGCATGTGAACACTGCAGCAGCTGTGGGGACGAGCAGAGGGCTGCCACAGCTCTAATGCTGCTGCTACCTTTTGTAGCACAATCGCATATGGAGACAAGTGAAGCTCCCAGGGCTGGGAGTGCCCAGGAGTTTTGCCTGGGTGGCTGTTCCATCACTTGCACGCAACTGACTTGAGATAAAGAAACTGCTTGAAAGCAATTTCACATTTAGCTATCCACCCTCCTTCCTTAGGTCAGAAATCTCTATATTAATGCACTACTAGGCTGTGCTCTGGCAGCTGCTAGTTATTGTGCGACAGGAAAAATACACTCCAAGGAAAGGAAAGCCTTGGAATGAGAGCTGACGGTGGGGTATTCACCTTTGAAAGATTTAAGTTTCTCTGCTAGGCTTTGCTAACTGGCAATAGAGAAGTATCCTAGAAAGTAATTTGGATACAAAGCAAAGCAAAATTCTGGAGACTTATCTGGGAGACATAGATTCCTTTCACGCCCTGCTAATTACTGTTAGGAATTAGCTACTTCAGTGTTATCACCTCCCCATGAGATCGGAAACAGTATTATTCTCCAACTGTACAGGCACAGGAAGGCCAGAAACTTGCCCAAGGTTAAATATAATCAGTCACAGGCTTATATTACAACCCAGGGAACCCTGTTTGTCTCTAGTGTCGTTACAGAGCCATATAACCCTTTGAGAGGGCTGCTAGGCAAGTAGCACAAGTTAACCCAAGACAATGTTTGGCCTGGGCACGCATTGCCAAAGATGCTTCAGGAAGCTACACTGGTCCCTAAGCATGCACACACAAATCTATTCCCTTCCCTGCTACCATGTCAGCGTCCTAGCCAGCTGCCTGAAAGCAGCATCTTTTGGTACCTTACCCTCACCCCAGAAGGGGTGTGGAAAACCAGTTCAGGGGAAAGGGAAACAAAAAACAATACCGTCACCAAAAAATCTTGGCTGATTTCCCAGGAGCAGCAGTGTCAAATCTGGCCAGCCTCCAGCACAAGTAAATACATCTTACCAACTGTAATGCCACCATTCAGCTCTCTGAAGTCCTTCACACCTCCTTTCAGAAGCCTCTGAGCAGCACTGCAACTGTACGGCTGCAGCACACTCCCTCCAGCACCAGCCAGGAGTCTATCCTCACTGCTTTGCTCTAGGCCCCTGGTAGTGCTGTAGCAAGCACTTACAGGATAACTTATCAGTCAGAATTAGCTAACAATTCTGTTAGGGGCCCTGGTAATGAGCTAATTTATAGCAGCTGAGGGTCTGGCTCTTTTTTTTTTTTTTAATTGCACACATGAGATTTAATTACACCATTCTGATGTTTGCTGGCAATATGCTTGAAAGCTGAGTGTTTTTCAAGAGCTGTAGCAGAAACAATCTGCTTGTGGAAGCCCCATGGTTTATATTCCATAACAGAGAGGAAGAAGAGACTGTTCCATCAGTGAGGTGCAGCAAGAAAAACTTGAGTTTCAGGTCACTGCCTTAATCATAGGAGATCTTGCTGCTGCAGCACAAAATGACCTCATTGACCACGGGAAAGTATCATTGAAAGAATGAGGATGAGGTGCCTAAACCTGTTGCAAAATCCTGCTGTCTTTTGCATCTATTCTGAACTTGTGGTGGAGGAATGATAATATTTTGCATCATTGTGAGGGATTGGGAGGATAAATGAGAAATGCTCAAACACTGTGGTTACCAGGAGCTGCCAGTATTGAGATCAATGGTTTGCAGCCTAGAACAGATAAACAAGAAATTGTTGTGAAACCACGCGATGTTGTTAGTGACCACAGGATGTGGAGAGCAAAGGACTGTGTAGTCCAGAGCGCAGACCTTTCTCAGCACTGGAGCTGCCGGCATTGAGGGGACCGTCACGCAGGAGGTCAGAGATTTCATCTATTAGTTTTTTTTTCTACCCCAGACAAACTGGGGTACACATTGTAGCTTCAGTAGTCATAAAAGATACAAATTAAAGCATCTGACATCTCATTCTCTAAGTAGCAAGACCTCATTTTAATACACTGCTTCCTGATTTCAGACAAAGAAATATTTGTGTAGACCAGGGTGAAACCGGTTAAGCAAGGAAAAGAGGGGTAGATTGAAAGACAGTGAGAGAATCTCCAGTCAAAGTAAAGCAGAGCATGATTAATAAGTAAAGGCAATCAGAGTGTGTGGGAAGGAACTACCATGGTACATAGTAATTCTTGGTAAGAGTGACAGCTGTATGATTTGTTCTTAAAAGGAAACTGCAGGCATGCAGCTGCTCTTCTCCTGACTCTCAGCGGTTTTGTTGTGCTATCTAGGGTGGTGATGCCATCAGAAGAGCCTGGTTGTTTTCCATGCAGATGCAGCTGTCAAGAGGTGTTCGCAGCTGAGCATGTAGATTCTTTTCACTCCAAATCATAATGACACAGCTCCACCTCTAGACCTGGCACTGAGCTCGCTCTTACAGGTGGCATTTTGCTGTGCGTGAAGCTGCAAACCAGACTCCCTATTTCTTGCCCTTCATTCAGGGTTGATCACGCTCACCCTAAGAGTGGAGGGGCTGTTACCCAGTCCAGCACAGGCAGCTCCTCAGGAGCTTTCCTGCGGCATTTTCAAGAGCAATATCTTTCTCTTGTCCCTCACCACAGCAAAGTACTGGTGTTGCATTGCTGACCATCTGGCACTGACTGTCCCAACTGTGGCTCTTTACAGAGGAGACATGCCTGGTAATCCTGCCAAGGAAGGCGGGTGCAATTCTGTATATGGTAAACAAGATCTTCTGCAAGGGGTTATAAGCACCATGTACCCAAGTGCCACAAAAAGCCCACGAGACGGGATTATTTATCACTGACAGCCCTTTATGAAAATACAGTGTAAAATACTAAATGACTGCCTATGAACAGTAAAGGGCATGTTTCAGCGGTATCCCAAGATAGCAAGATTGAATAGAAGGAATTAAAATAAAGTAGAAAATGATCCATGTAATATCTAGCTTAGCCTTAACGAATAAACATCTCCCATGTCTGTGGACATTGCGGAAAGCAAGCAGGAGAAGGCAAGGTTGGAAAGTGGGTTATTTCTGAAATAGGCAGTTTTCTGTGTTGCTGTGAGGGAAGACTGCACAGAGAGCTCTCCTTGCTCTACTGCTGGCAGGGGATCCCAGGCTTCCCTGCCTACTTAGAGATAATACATTACAGGGAATGAGTTTGTCAGGCAAAAAAGAAGGAAGTAGGAGAGGGGAATGAGAGGAAATTAAGTAGGAAGTAAGATATCCTGAAAAGTGTATGCACTGTAGCCCTCTGAGGTGCTCTGGGTCAGGCACTAATAAGGGAAAAGATACCAGAGAAGCTAGAGTTTTGTACCGAAGCAATTCCTAGTCCAAAATCCACAAACAGATAGACTTGAAGCTGAGATTTGCAGTTTGCTAAAAGGGGAATGCTGAGCTTTCACACTGGGTCTCATAGCATTGTGAACCAGAAGTCTACACTGTGAAATAATAGATTCAGAGAAACAGCAGGAAAACCTGGGGGCAGATCTTTGACTCCTGTAGACTAGCCTTTCACACAGAGATGTTCTGCCATGTTACTGTGTGAAATAATTGCGATGCAAAAACAAATTGTCCAGGTGCAAAACGCTCATGAACAAAGCTGTCCCCATCTCCTTCCTCTTTACAAAGAAGGTAAGAGTTCATTAAAGAAATTACTTCATAGATAACACCATACAGGGAGCAAATAAGATCTACAGTGCCTCATTTGCTTTTCCTATCAGTACTTGCTTTTCATCAACTGTATGTGTGCAGAGAAAACCAAACAATCTGCAAATTACTTGTTGCAACACAAAATTCACTTCAGCCTGTGAAGACAGATTTAGTTTTACCTTTTTTTTTCCTGCTGTTTTAGAGTACATTTAATCAGAGGAAATATTTTAGCCTTAAATTAATGTCTGTTGTGCTGAAGGAACATGTACTTCTCTATGCCTGTATGCAGGTAATGACTAAAAAGTTATCTGGCTGCGTGTTTTGTTTTCTGCCTATCTACTAAATCAGAACTCTGCGTGCATTTATGACTCCCCCTGAAGGACTCTGGGGGTATGAAACACAAGACTTCTATTGTTGCAAAGCCAGCAAGAAAGCTTCGTACAGCTCAAGAAAAACAAATTAGGGCTGTCCCCCTCTGCCACCTTACTCTAGACAGTTTTACATTTCACATCCCTCAGGGGATGCATTAGACACTGTGTTTTGTAGCCTCTTCTGACCTTCTGCTTGTTTTCTTTTAAGCAGGTAAGAAGAGCCCACCTGCTGAGGACGAAGTTGTGTTAACACACATGAAGATACTGAGCAAGGAAGGAATTCAAAACCCAGGGTTAATCCCAGAGGCTCCAGCTGACACAGCCTGCACCGAGGAGTCCCATCTCCCTGGCACCAGCCTCCCACCTGATTGCCAGGGAAATCCAAGTGCGGCAGCCACGCGGGCAGATCCAGACTATGCAGATGCCCTGGCAAGCACAGACTATGTAGCTACGCTGCCTGACCTCAGCGCCTTCGAGTCCAAGTGCCGTCTTCACAGGTTTTCCAAATTTGAATCTGAGGACTCGGGGGTTGAATTGCCAAGTGGGGCTAATTCTCCATCAACACCGACGGGTTCTGAGAAGAGCTTTGTGCTTCACAGTAGAGACTCATTTTGTGACTCGGGCGTGCTTAGCACCTCTTCTTCTCCAGAAATTGACCATCTGATAATGAGAACATGTCAAGAGCATACCAGAAAAGTCAGCCACCAAGATCCAGAGAGTGAAAAGCAAGCTGAGTACTGCAGCCAGGAGTCAGATGCTGTGGCGGGTCCTATAGCTTCCCTTGAAGACTTCAGTATCCCTCAGGAAGAAAGTCCTGATGAACATTTTGACCAAAGCAAAAGACAATCTCTGGAAAAAGAACCTACTCCAGAGACAGACCTTCCAAGGGAAAGCATTCTTCCCACCCCAGCTTCCACAGAAGAGCCAAAGACAATTGATGACAATTTCCCAGAGAACTTTGGCAGCACGCAAGACCTTCAGATCCATGGACATCAGCTGAAGAAGTACCCCACAAGCGACAGTCTGGATGAATACATGGATGAATGCTGTAGACTGAGCGAGGTAAGAAATCCCTAGACTGAATCTTATAGCTAGGCCTGTCCAAATATCTCAGGGAGGGTTCAAGTTCCTCTATTATAAACTAGGACACATTTGAGCAAATTAGAAAATCTCCCCTGAAACTGTTGTAAGCAGCAAATCTTGGCAATTGATTTTTTAAGAGCTCTTTTCATAGCAGTGAAATTCTCAAGTAATTCACATCTATTTGGTCTGGGTAAGGAAGACTAATGGCTCATGGAGATCTAATGTTTAAAAAAGCCCTAGATTAGAAGAAAGTGGACTCAATTCTGGTCTTAAGAGTTAAAATTATGAAGTTAGTCCTCAACCTTAGATACATGGGACAGGGTTTCTTTTTCAAGGTCAAGTTGTATCTAGGAACAGCTGGACTGATGTTGCGGTTTGTAAAGAACTCATCTAAGGGGCAGCTCGTTCTTGTCCAGGCCTGTCCTGTCCTCTTGAGCCAGCTTTCTTGAATAGTGACTGAACAGGTAACTAATGCACAAATTCAAATCTTTGCTGGGCTGGAGATCCCATTTTAACCCTCCAGCACAACTGTGATGGAAAGTCCTGTGTTCTGAGAGTGACAAAACTACAAAGATATAATGTTTTCAGCACTTTGTCCTACTCTTTACCCCTTGCTGGGTACACTGTCTGACTTACAGGAGACTCACAATCCCTTCTGTGCGCTTCTCCCATCATGGATTCTGGCTAGCACTCACCCTGTGCTTGCCCTCAAGTCCCATGCCGCTGACACGCAGATAGATTGCTGCCTTGCTTGCCTGCTGCGGTGGTTTCCCTGAACCAGGGACGAAAAGATCTAACTGGGGAGGTCATTCTTGATAGAAAGGCAGACCAAAAAACCCCATGAGCAAAAGGAAAGGAGATGAACAGGCTAGGTGAAGAGAGTCACACAAGACACACCAAAAATGTCAAAGGGTGCATCATGGGGATTTTTTTCCAGGGTATTCATTGCAGTAATAGCGAGGAGTTGGAACAGGAGATGGGTAGGAGGAAGCCAAGTGACAAGTGCTATGTGCTGTGCATATAATTTCACCATGACCTCTGTGCCCAGGCCCTGAACCAGCAGATGATGGCCTTCCTCCCCAGCATGCCAAACCCTCCCGAGCAGTGAGGAAGGTCAGAGGCAGCCCAGCTCTGTTAACATTGCATATTGAGGCAGCACAAGCAACACACACCCCAGCGGAGCAACCTCTTCCTCCTGAGCTGTCTCACAGCAGAAGACAGATATCTATTTTGCACAGTTCCCAGGCAGACAGCAACCTGGCCTTTTGGCAGAGAGATCAAAAAAATCAGGAGAGCAGGAGAGTCTGAATACAAGGAGACTTTATAAAAAGTTGCCTAAATCCTTTTGTTGCACTCTGAAGGGTTTGCAGGCAGCTTGGTCTTGTCTGACAGCTCTGGCTCCTCTTGAAATTCCTTTAAATCCTTTGTGAAATGGAGCCTCAGTTTCCCAAAGCAGAGCATTTAAATAAACAAGGGAATAAATTAAAAAGAAGCTGAAGAGGAAATGAAGCTCTTGGTGGCTTATCTCCCCTCCTTTTTAATATCCTCACTGACTGAGTGCTAAAGCTCTGTGCCCCATAGCACTTTTCTTTGTTTGTTTTTCGAGCTATATAAATACAGCTGTGACCTAGATGCTGGAGAAGTTTGCCCCTCTTCACAGCGTGCCTCTGGGCTGCTGTATCTCAAGAGCAGCCCTCTCCAAACTGCTGGGATGCCAGGTAGTGCCCAAGCTGACTGGGGCAAGAAATGCTTATTGCTGCTGCTGTGCTCTGTGCCTCAGAGCACAGGGACAGCCTCCTGCAGAGCCTTCTGCCCTTGCCAAACCTGCACAAGGTTGACCTGTCCCTATTGTCATACAACAGAGGCAGGCCAGAGTGAGACCCACTCAGAAACGATATCCAGATGATCATCTGCCCATATGGCTGATGGATGCGTCTTGATTCATACCAGCTGAGGCTCTGCCTCAGGCTTACTCTGTGGTTTTTTTGCCTGTAGTCTGTCCAAGATATAATATGGTACTTAAGAGCCTTGCCTGATGTCATCTCAGGGACTCTGATATCCCTGGAAATACAATCAGTCTAAAGACAGCAGGCCAGTACAGGGTATTCCCACTCTGCTTTGCAAAGAACACACCAAAGTAAATCATTCCATCAATTCAATACCTGCTGCATTAAATTCATGTTGATAGTGATGCAAGAGCGCTTTCACTAGCCTATATTTAATGCCAGGTGAGGGTATTATTTAATCATAGGTGACAACAACTTCCTCAAATTCTGTTGCTGGTTTTTGGAATACAACTTTCAAGAAACAGGAAAGCAGTTGAGTTTCCCCAGCCCAGCTGGCTGTGGCAATGCCAACGCACTGTGCTTGCCAGCACTCTGCAGGCGAGCGAGGATTCAGTCTCTGGGTGAGGATGTCGCTTGATGTCCTCCCCTCCTCCCTCACTGCTGAGGCCACTTCCAAGAGTACAGGAAGGAAAATGCTGAAAAAGAGAGACTGGAAATGACCAAATGTTTAGACTGTTTGGATTCATTTGGTAAATGGCTTTGGCTGAAAATATACATAAAATCATTTTGGTCTGTCATTTCCTAAACAAAGTTTCTGATCTTTTTTTTTCAAACTGTCATTATTTTGAAATTTGCCTACATTTAGAAAGATGAAAGAGAGTGGAAGCTGTCAAACAACAAGTGAAAGAACTTTGAAGCCTAAAGAAAAGCATTCCTTTTAAGTCAAATTAAATGTTTGGGGTGGGTTTGAAGATACATGGCTTTTGATGCTTTGCTTTGCAAAAACTTCCTCACACTCCATAAAGTTTACACTTCAAGTCGGCCCATACCCCTAGAAGAAGAGAGAGGGTGGGAGTATTGTCGTCATTAAATGAAAAAAACCCCATTACTCACACAGTGCTAATTATCCTGGGCCAGAGAAGTCAAAATACTTCTCTGCAGAGAGTGGTGCAGTTCAGGGAAAGGATAAGGCAACCTGTGATGCTCAGCCCCATAGCCTGTGCGTGCTGCTCGGAGGAAACCAGGAGCTATCAGTAAGCGCAGCCTCTCCCGGACTCCAGGGTGGAGCCGTCAGAAATATACAGCACGATCCCTCTCTTTCCTGTTATTCACAAGCCTTTTGGTGCTGTCAGCTTCCAGTGACAAATGCTTCCTGCTCAGCCTGTGGCGTCACTAATCAGTTACTTCAGGCCCACGATGGAAGGTTTGCAATTACATTCCTTGACTGTTGGCACAGTGGCTCTACTGCCTCCGTACTGGCCATGCTCACACAGTGGGAGCAGGCAGTGAGGGACTTATAGGAGAATGGAGCATCATGTAACTCAAAGCTATTCACCAGAGAAAGTGAAGAACAGAAATCTAAGTCACCGCAAGAAATATCAGTGAGCTCCCGTCTGAATGAAGAGGAGCTTCACCTGCAAGCTAGTCCTACCTACCAACCTCAGCTCCTGCTGCCACGTCCAGCCCAGGACAGTTTTCCATTGAGCCTCACTGAAGAAAAGCTCCTAGCTCCCTGAGTCTGGTGGCTTCAGAGGAAAAATGTGATTTTTACACCAGTCAAAATATTGACTGGAGGGCTCTAGGTAAGCCAAAGTTCCCAGTGCAGGTGTTAATCCTATATTTTTAGGCTTCTTAAGAATTCTGTGGGCCAGCACAACTGTCATGGTTTACTGCCAGCTGAGCAGGGCTACATGTACCGAGGACCTGTCTCCAAAGCTTAGGCAGGTGAGCATTCTCAAGAGCAGAGATGTCGTTTAAGTTACGCTGGTGTAAAGTCAGCGTAGTGTACCTTACCGCCACACGGTCAAAACAATAATGGGAGTAACTCAGCACAGTATAGCTGAGAGCCCTGGATTCCTTTTTTTCCAGCTGGGGGGGTCTGATTCAGGCTGATGTACCTGAAAGCAAACTCTGGCACCTATTTATACCCTTTGTTGTTACTTTCCTAGTACACCTTTAACCATCTGATTCATAAATTGTGTTTGTCTGATGATCCTCTGCATCTTCCCCTTCAAAAAAGTAGGGGAGAGGTTTTTCCTTCTTCCTAGGTTTCATCAACTCAAAAATGAGCACATGCTTTTTGTTCTAATATTATCTGACAACCTCCATGTGGAGAATGGGAAAGATTTCAGTTCCGTTAAGGTGGATGTTTTGGGAAGCTTCAACTGGGAGGACAGAGAGTGGAAGAGACTCTTCCTGGAAAATGTTTGCAGTTTTCCTATGGTTGCTCACCCTCCATTGCTAGCATAAAACTCTTTCAAAGATGCTGAGAGGAAAATACTCATACTAAAAATGTTACAGAGCATGTTCTATGCTGCACTTGGCAGGAGCAGAAGATAGTGAGAGCTGTTTAGGTATTTTCAGTCTACGGAAAAGAAAGTCCTGGAAGTGTCCCTAGAGAAGCCCTCTCTGAGCAATCATTTTGGGGGCAACCAGCTAGATTACACAAATTTTCTGTATCAAACACTTGCCATATCTGAGCAGTCCTGATGCTAAGAGGCCTTGTGGCAGGACAAGCAAGTGAAGCATCCCCTTTCTTTTGCCTGCTTTCACCCCTGTATATTGACCACGGAGGTTTCTGGCCCTGCAGGGACGAGCAGGCACTGGAGGCTCTGCCTGATTTGCCTTTTGTTTTGTGCTTGCTGGGACCACTTCAGTAAAATACAGATACAATTCCTATTGAACAGCCCCAACTGCCTTCCCTGAGCAGCCTCTGAAGGATGGCTGTGAAACAGGGGCTTCCAGCATATTGAATCCAGCTTTCAGTCTGGATTAGGTCCTCTATAGGGGTAAATTTACCTTGCCCCAAGACCTGGAGCAACTGCCCTACACACTTTCCCTCTCATTTTCTGGGAACCTGTATTTATTCTCAGGAGCTGGAAGTTCTCTCTAGCCTTTGCTAATAGCCACATTCTCTCCATGCCTGCCCCAAACATACCTTTGCTTCCAAGTGTCTTCAGCCCTAGACACAGCACTGGAAATCAAGGCCACCTTCTCTTCTTCTTCCCTTGCCCTTTCGGTCCTGTAAACTTAGCAGCCGCAAACACAAAGCAGGAACTTACGGTATTAAGAACAGGACAAATATGGAACTAGAAGAGAGTCTCTGAAAGAGATCACAGTCAAATGCTTCATGCTTTCTCCCCAGTTCTGAGGTTACAGCCAGATATTTTACTTTATTCTCTCTTCCAAGACCTTCTCTGTCCCTTGTAGCCTTCCACTGTGTTTCTACAGCTCTAACGGGTTGGATTTGGCTGTCTCTTTAGGGCAATACAGACATACCATCAGTCACTGCAACAGCAAACTGTCAGAAGGGGGAGTTGTTAAATGTGCAAAAAGAGGGTGCAGAGTGGCAAAACCCCTACATTTTCAAGGATAACGAGGAACTTCTGACTACTCATTTTGGGACAGCATAATAAAATCACGACTCGCTTTGGGACAGCTCAAAACCATGGAAGCTGATACTGAGGCACTTTCTGAAAATCGTGTTTGAAAATGGGCACCCTCAAATCCCTAGCAGCTTTCAGATATGTTGGTTATAGTGTTTTTCCTTCAAGCTTTTACCACAGTCACCACGTAAGCTTTGTTTCCCCTGTGGATCCTGGGGCTGCACCCCTTCCCACTGCACAGACATGCTAAGGACTCGGTTTTGTGGCTGAGTAACCTTTGTCTTGCCACCGCTTCTGCAGGCTCTCTCTTACAGGAAAATAAAAATCATGAATGTGAATGACTGGTTGGCTTAGAGTCATCACAATTTTTCATACGATTTCATGTGACCTCTGTCCCAACTTCAGACACAAAAGCATCTGGACATAATAATACCTGTTTATAAATAACATTGTATCATCATTTGTTTAAAAAGAAGTAAATCCTAATGTTGATTATTTTTGAACACACCATGAGCTTTCTGACATAATGAAAAGACAGGAAGAGTCCCAAGGCTGGCATTTCCCCAAAAATGCAGATTGTTGTGGGAAAGGAGACAGAGTAAGCTTCCTGCTTTTGTAGAGGGAACTTATTTTTTGTAGTAAGATAAACTTAGAGCGCTGCTTTTGTAAAGAACAAGGCTTATTTTACTTACCAATATCACATGCACATCAGCAGGCAGCGCCAAGGTGGAAGTGAGCGTCAGCGTGTATTTGTTAGCAGCACGTTCGGCACAGTCCGCTCACGGCACAGGAGAGGACACTTGCTGTGCATGGGGAAGTCCTGGGGCCAGAAACAGCGAGGTGGGGAGCACCGTTGCCTTTCCTCTGCCACAGGATTACTGTCTCTGGCACTGACCTTGGCTGAGCAGCAGTGAGAATCTGCAGGTCCGGGGTGCGGAGAGATCGGTGGCACAGAATTTCCTGCCATAGCAGGCATCAAGCTTGAACCTGCAGACTTTCTTCAGGCATCTCTTAGTGACTGAGGGATATAAGCTGGGCTCTGCTAAAGGCCAGTGGAAATATGTTCTTTCGCTTTGGCGGCTTGATTCAGGCACACATCCCTCCCACAGACACACCGGTGATGGTGGTCTGAGTTCAGCTGTGCCTTCAGGATTGCAGATTTCCAAAGGCAGACGAAAATGTACCCCCAAGCTGGTCACAAAGCAGAAAATCACTGCAACCTGCAGATATGTGCCTTTGAGTAGGAGCCACACTCAGTCTCAGTCCACCTAAGTGTGACTTGTACTGAGCGTTAGCCATGTTGACCGCAGCCATCTATACCATACAGTAGAATTATATTTGTTTGTAAGGGTCCTATGGTCAGTAACAGACAAAAATTACTTGAGAAGCAGAACCAGAAACAGGACATCATGAGGTTTTCCTCTGCATCAGCCTGTGATCAGTCAGAAGAATCCTTCTGATGGCACATTTAGCTGAGTAATCCAGAAGAGAGCTATGAGCCAGCAATGCTCAGATCTGGCTATAACCAAAGCTCCGTGCAAGAAGCCTGAGTGTCTTTACCATGGCCCACACGACTGTGAGGAGTGTGTTGGGCTCCTAACTGCTAGTAAAGATTGCTCTGCTGTTACACCATGGTCCAAGATGCATTGTCATTGCAGGTGAATCAGGGTAACAGCAAAGCCCTGGGATCTGGTCTGGGTTACCTGGAGCACATTTGCCAACTGATTGAGAAGATTGGGCAGCTGCAGGAGCACAACCTGCGTCTCCAGAAACAAGTGTGCAGCTTGCAGAAGGAGCAGAAGATGAGCCAGATAAAAGAGGTAAGCAGACACCGTAGTGCCTTCCATTAAACAATACACTCAAGGCCCAGATGGAAAGTTCCAAGTCTGTGTGAAGGAAGATGCTAATTTATTTGACCCTACTCTCACCTGGGCTGGGTGCTCTGGTCTTCAGAAACCCCTTGCCCTCCATACCGGGCTCACCTTCCCGATAGGCTCTGGTTTCTGTTCTTTTTCAGTTTTGTTTCCCAGATGTGCTTGCTTCTGTTGAGTTAAAAATTGTCCCTCTTACTTCATGAGATGGCCAGCTTGAAGTCAGTAGCTTTTACTTCTCTACAGTTGAAAACTTCCCAAGAACACATCTCCTATCACTAACGCTATAAAAAAAACCCTTTCCACAGACCTACTTAGCAGCTGTGGTTTGAATTAAAAGCACTTTCTTTTCTTTCTGGTTTCAAAGTGTCAGAATCACAGAATTTCTTACAAAACAGACATAATGGGAAAGAGAAGCAGTGGTACCACTACGCAACCCCATGCTCTCTTT
>NW_009713383.1:103882-115046 GCF_000703405.1 Apaloderma vittatum | reverse complement strand
CACTCCAACATGAAACATTTCAGTTTTCCCATTTTTTTTTTTTTTTTTTTTTTTAATCAGCCGGAGCTAGCTTAGGAATTTGACTGAATTTGCAAATCATTTCAGCATCCTCATAAACAGCATTTTTTAGAGCCTGCATATTTTGTTCAGCTCTACCCCACCTCTGCTTCTCAGTTCTTTTTCTTTGGCCATCACACTAGGTTTCCAGCTTTTTTCCTTCCCTCCTCTCCCTTTGTATTTATTTTATCACTCTCCAAAGGAACGAAGGAGTTTGTCACACTCAGCTGTTTCTTCCCAACCATGCTGTGATGAGTCTTTTATTCTTCAGACAGCATCGTTCCTCCCCTGGTGCTTCTTTCCCACCTACTGGGACTGGATCTGCAGTAGGTGACTGACTCCTCCTCAGAGCCAAAGCCAAGCTGTGAGTCAGGTTGCAGAGCAGAGTAGCCCGTCATTTACATGTACCCATCTCTCACGCTCAGAGGAATGCAGCCTCCTACATAGAGCCTGGGAATTGTTAACACATTTCCTGAAGCTTTACAACTGTGAGTCATTGCTCAAAGTAACTCTTCCAAGCTGCAAATTCAGGGTCAAATCCTCATCTGGTGTATGTACCCCCTGCTTCCTCAGCTCTCACTGAAATGAAAGGCACCGTGCTTTCATTTAAATATTTGAAACTTTGATCTTCTTGGTATTTTCCAAGGCCTCTCAGCAGTGCCTTCTCAGCCATGTTTGTCCCATACTGTTCAGTGGGGAACTGAACCCCCAGATGCAACATTCAGCACTCACAATGTGCTCTACAAAACTGGGTGATTTCTCTCAGATATCTCTGTGGTGCCTGAGCAGCTGTTCATCGTTTTCCTCTTCAGAGTCACAGCCCCTCTGTGTAGAAGAGGAACACTGCCACCCCGATTTGCCATGAGACATTGAGGCTGCTGTCCGCATTGCATTTTGGAGGGCATTCGAAGGCTACTTTCCAAACCATGTTCACTCTCCATGCATACTATGAACACAGAAAGGTTTCCATACCCCAGACACAGCTGAAGACACAGTACCCAGCAGAGAGATGGGTCACTGTGATATTAAGAGCTGGCCATGAGGATCATAGATAGCCAGTGCTCCCAATGATGTTCGTAAGAGCTGTACAGGCATCTCAGAGACTGATGACTGCCTCCCTGGGACAAAAAGAGAACGTGGTTACTCTTCATCCTTTGCTTTACAAGGAAATCTTTAATGCTGTGGGCTAAAATCTTTCCTCAGAATTTCAAGGCACCTCCCAAAGGTACAGGTAATGCAAAGTGACATGCTGCTGAGGCAACATATCCATATGAGATGTTACATTAAAACTAGCAGTCACTTGGGGGTCTCAAGAGGTACAGTTACCGCAGAAGTACATCAGCTGACATACCACGTACAGTCAATCTGACTGATAACATGCAAGTGAATTATGGCATCCCAGCAATAAAAGTACAAGATATTGTTGTCTTTGCACATGCCAAAATAAATAACATTATCTTAAAGCGCAAATCCCTGTTATAATGGATCTGTTGACACAAATGCCTTAATGAAGCAGCTGTGTGTTTAGAAACTTGTATTCAATTTCTTCTGGGAAAAAAACCCCAAAAGATACTGAGTATCAGGCAATTTAAGTTAAACATCAATGAATCCATGAAAAATCTCTATTCCCAACTCCAGGCTGCTCAGCCTCTTAGAGAATTAAATAATTTGTCTGGGTTCCCATGGGTCTCAGGATGAGGCTAGGCATCCCTAGGCTGGAATGTCTGTACCGTTACACAACCCCATTACCTCAGGCTGTTGCAGCCTGAGAGTTTGCATGCTTTCTTCTTGTCTGGTGTAGGAGTACCTTCTGCAGCATTGCTCCTGTGGAGCTACCAGTGTCTTCCTCAACTCGTACCAAGATATGAAGACGTTTTCTTCTAGAAGAAGCAGACCTCACAGCCTCATGGTTCAGACTGGAAACACTTCTGATCTTTCCATCATCCCAGAAATAGGAGTGAACACTGAAAAGCTGAGCAGCTGCAATGGTGAGTTCAAATACCTCTAACTTGCCCTCCTGCTTGCCACCAGTTGGGTGGAATATGTTGACTTCCTTTTCCTTAGGAGAGAAGAGGGAAACAGAACAAAGTGTTAGTGGAACTACTACTTAGATGGAAAGCTATGAGTTTTAAAATGCTTTGTCTACACCTAGGATTTTAGCACTTGCTTCTTCACATGTGTGAAACGGGATTTTTTTGCTTTCCAGCTGTGGCTAAAAAGATTAGGACAAACGCACTACAAAATGTGTCTCTCTTTTGGAAACTTAGCATGCCTGAATGGGTCCATTAGTAGAGCCCCTCCATGTGGCTTTAAAATCCCCCCCGCCAAGGCAGGATTTGATCTAAGATGGAAAGGTTTATGCCTGTTGTTAGTCTCCTACCCTCTCAGGCAGGCACAGAACGCATTCCTGGAGGATGACTTATTCTACAGACCAAGTGGAAATAAGCCACAGCTGCAAAGCTTGGATCCAGAGACCAGCTTTTCCAGAAGGCTGAGAAAGACTGGGCTCAGCCTGCTGATGATAAAGCCAGATTAAAAGTCTGGATCCAATGTTAGATGTGAACCAGCACACTAAGTGATGCTGTTTAGTTTATTTCAGACCTTGGACTTCAGCCTGCCTCTAATACCTGGTGAAAGGCAGAACATCAGCACACCTACTTGCAGGATTGAGTCATAGTCTAAAGGGCCTTTGGGATCTCTAATGCTGAGGCTCAGTGCTCTTTCCTGGCAGTTTCAGAGCTGGCCTGGAAGGAAAATAAGACCATGAGGAAGCTGTTAGAAAGTCCTGCCATGGTCGTTTTATTGGACTGTTTACCTTCTTTCCACTGCAGTGTGGTATGAAGAGACACGGGAGCTCATCCCACCATTAAGTCTTTAGTGTTCTTATCCCATCTGGAGTCATAGCTTGCTGGCAGCATTGCTGAGAGGCCATCCTAGCAGGACGCTGCTGAGAAATGTGAGCAAGTCCTTGTGTTTCATTGCAGGAGGAGACAGACACTCGGATTCAGGAAACAACCAGCTGATGGCAGGGCTCAGGAAGTCATCAAACAATAGGAACAACAAGGAGAATGAGTTCAGAGAAGCTGGTAGTGTGGCTGAGGGACAGACTTTTCCAACAAAGGACTCT
Source organism: Apaloderma vittatum (assembly GCF_000703405.1). NCBI lineage: Eukaryota > Metazoa > Chordata > Aves > Trogoniformes > Trogonidae > Apaloderma > Apaloderma vittatum. The sequence goes on along the minus strand of NW_009713383.1, from coordinate 111,862 downwards.
GCAGTAAGAAAGGTGAGTGATAAGCTTGGAGCTTATATCCAAAGAGAGCTGTGGGAGAGGCAGGGAAAAGTTCTGCTCAGGCAGACCAGAGTAGGGTACCAGGAGAACAAGCTTGCTAATGAATAGGGCTGGGGCAGTGAGGGCCAGGGTGCTCTGGGCCTCTCTGCTCCCAGCCTTAAATGAAGACAGTGACTCTGTCCACGTGCCAAGAAAGGCACAAGCAGATCATTGGTACAGGAGAGAGGAGCACTGTGGACAGCAACAGGGGCGTTAGCCCTTGCTAACCGGAGATAAACACATGGACTCTGTCACAAGTGTATTCACTACTGCTGCTAATGAGATTAAACCAAGCGTTCATTACCACACATAAAAATCTAGTGAGTCAATCCTTAGCTGACAACACTTATTACCAGACTGGCAGTGTATCGGTGTAATTAACCCCAGTCCTCAAAGTGTATTTCAGGGAAATTCTGTCACTGAAGTCCAAGGGAGCCAGGACAAGCGCTTTTCCTCTCCCTCCCTTTACTATTGTTTGTGGCTGCCTCAGCACTTTCAGATTCCAGTGGGGATCAGAAGTGCTGAAATGCCAGGGCAGAGGCTCTAATCAGAGTATTCCCAGCCTGACAGGAAAGAGGAAGGAGTAGGTCTTTCATGGGAAAGACCTTCTCATGAAATTTCCACCCCGAAGTTGCAAATAGGTTGCAAACACTTCAGTGAACTATCAGAAATCAGATTAAGGCTGAATGCTGCAAAGTGCTCCCTGCTCTGGTTTGTGCCCAGCCAACTTCTGGAGTATGAGCATTATTTTAAGCACATGGGAAGTCCTGATGACTTCACAGGACTACAGAATCAACATGCTCATGCTCTCTTCTTACACCACACCTTAGTATTGTCACTTAGTGTTACATTTTGTACCCTGAGCATGAAATACCCCATTTACTCCTATAGTGCAGGTACTGTATGGGAATCCTGCTACACTAGTCCCCAGGCTGCTAGACGCTATACTCATGAACTGCCAGTCTAAGTACAAGAGAGGTGGAGGAGGAAAGAAGGGATTATCACACACGTGAGGGACTGAATTGTAAGGAGATAAAGAACTTGACCAAGGCTATGGGTGGACTCCAGGGCAGAGCTGAGAACACAGCCCAGTCTGTTCCCAGCACTGTGAGATAGCCTTGCTGCCTTGTTACTTTATCAATGTATTTGCCTTTTGTTTTTAGGGTCTGGACATCAGCAAGAACATCTCGGTACGTACTGCCTTTGCAGAACACATTTAACTTGTATTTGCATTATCGTGAACCAAGCCCCTGTAGTGCACTGCATTATATATGGACAAAAAAGGGTCACTGACCCCTTGAGTTTACTATTAAAGTAACAGACACACATGTACTGTGACTTACTGCGTTTGGTCTGTTGTTCTCCCACCTCCACTGCAGACAACAGCTGGCTTCAGGAACAGGCTCTCTGATATTAGCAGTACTTGTTTTTCAGGGACAACACCAGCACAATGAGGGACTAACTGCTGAGGCCTCCAAAACCCTTCCACAGCATATGTTAATCCTAGGTTTGATATTTCCGTGAGTAAACTTATAGGCAATTAATAGCTTAGAAATCAGGGTTGCAGTTTTCAGCTGAACCCATGATCTCATCTGAAGTTTTGACCTGAAAACTTAGCAGAGCCCCAAGAAGAATTACTGAGATGGGCTCTGCCTGGGCTGGTGCTTGTGGCTGGGCAGTGGCCAGGTCGTGCGCCCAAGGTGGCCACAACTCATGTATTAATGGCTCTGCTGGTTGCACGGTGGGGCAGGCACCTTGGAACAGAGCAGAACAACACCCTGACCATGACAATGGTCCCACTGAAATGGGAATGGGTTTCTTCCCATTATGCTAGTCCTGGGGCATGATCTTTTTTTTTCTGTTCCCAGTGTTTTCCAGCCTTTACTTTAGGAAATTTAAATTAGGAAATTTAAAACAATGTAGCAAAAAACCCATGAAACTTGGATGTGTGGCTCCTTTTCAGTTCAGGAGTCCAGATGAGCTCAGCCTGTAGAGAACAAACATTAGGGAGGGCCTAGTGAGACTCCCTGACCTCCTGGTAATCTCTATTAGCATTTCAAATGTAAATGCTCAATAGCTGTGGCTTGTAGACGTGACAGGGAAACAAAGGCTTGATCTCTTCTAATTCCTGGTCCACAAAAGTCACCACCTTGAAAAGGGCTGATACCAATGCACCTGGCCTAATAGAAAGGAGTCAAGCTGCTTTTTTGGGTTGTTTTGTTGTAAAGCCCCCCTGAGTGCCTGTGAGAAGGTAGGAAACCTATCTTTTTCTTCAGGACAGTATAACAATAAGGTAAAACGTGCCTTTAGGCAGCTACTCAGCACTCACCAGTAAAGAGCCATCTCTGAAGCTTTAAGTCAGAACAGCAGGATCCTAGACATGGAAATGTTACCAAACAAAATACAAAAAAGGGTGGTATTACTGATAGCTCATCCATCCTGTCTCGTTGTGTCCTATAGAGGTATCGGCTGGCCATGGGGCATCATGGCAGCGTGTTAAAAATTCTCTTGTAGGACTGACTCTTATGTGTCTTAAATAAAGAAGGTCCCCTCTTCCTACTACCCTGGAGTACCCTAAAGTATCATATGGTGGCCAGATAAGATCTGCCAGAAACTAGCCTCTGTTCCTTCAAGTTGTGGTTTCCTTTTGCTCCCTAGAGTGAGAGCCATGCTTGGGGGAGAATGAGAGATCTGATGAGGAAGACACGGCTGAGAAACCAGAACAAGCTAGGACTGTCCTCTGCTGCTCTCAAAAGGTCCTGTCCACAGTTGTACAGGTAAGACAGAGCTGTGGGAGATTTTCACTTAATGTGAGGAGGAGATGGTAGAATACTTGTCTCTGTTTGTTGTTGGCTGAAGAGGACCCCTTTTTTACCTTCTTTCCATTGCATATAGTGATCCTGGCAAGCATAGCCGTTTGCTTCCCTTAGTGGCCAGGTGCTCTAAGATCCCATCTGGATAATATCACCTGTGTGAGAGTAATGGAAACATTAGGGTCCCTAAAAGAAGGGGCTTATCTCCAGCAGGGCAAGAGGATGTTGATAATTAGCCAGAGCCATTCTATAGCCTAATTATTTGTCTTTCTGCTCCCTCCTAAGCGTTGCAATTGAGGTCAATGCTCTCCTCTATCTACCTTCACACCTTTCATCCAGTGGAACAGTACCCCACATTGCATCTGATGTGTGGTTGGATGGGACAGTCAGAATCAGCTGGAAGGTTTCCTGTCAGGGGAAGGGGAGATGATGTTTGCTGAGCATGTGCTCATGGGTGGGACCTGCTTGTTGCTGTAGATCAACGTCTGGGTCATGCATGAGGACTCATTTCTATTAAGAGATCTGTGCTGGTTCCTTGGGCAAGTTTGTCTACTAGGCTAGTTACAGCCTGGCCTCTGAGCTATGCTGTGTGGCGCGTGTCTGTCTGAAGTAATGACAGCACTGCCAGCCACCCCTTGGACAGATAGTCCCTGTATACTTGCTAAGTTCTCCCAGCTGGTCTGGTGAATTTGGGGTGTTTGTGTATATAATCAGGTAACAGGAAGAGCCTGGGTATCTTACTCACCAAAGCAGAAGCATTACATGTTGCTGCACCTCTCCCCGTTTTCTCAGCTGAGGTCTCAGTAACCTTGAGCTGAACAATTCAAATGTGCTTAAACCCTCCTCAGGTTTTAGAGGGAGCGATGGTGGGGAAACAGCCGTTGTTTAAGCACTCACGAATGTCCCATTGTTCCCCTCAGACAGCTTGTACCTACCTTACAAAATGAACTGGGAATCTTGTAATTACAGCTAAGGGGGGAAAGAAAAGAAACCCTCTGTAATTCATGGAGTGATTTTTCCAGCTGGGAAAAGCTTAGTTGGGGCCCAAGCACACTAACAGGCAGGCGAGCTTCCTCCTATTGTTTGGGAAACTGAAAGAAACACAAAGCAGAGCGAGATCAAACAGTTCCATGTAAAATAGATGGTCGACCAGCTGGGGAAAAAATACAAAATCTTGTGAACCTTACCTCTGAACCTAAATAGAATCAGGACTTTATTTGGGCTTCGTCAAATTCCTGCCTCTGTAATCTCCCAGTGGGCCCTTTGTCTGCAGCTCAGAGGCCACTGCCAGTGCTCCCTGCCTGAGAATTGCAGGTTAGATCCTCAGCTGGCTAAGTCAATGTACTTCCAGTGAAGGGCCTACCCAATAGCTCCTAACAGAACTAGCTTTTACCCCTTTCACACTTATACTGGACAACTACTACTGTCATAGAAATGCTGTATGACTTTTTACCTGGCTGTAACTGGGCAGCCCCAGAGGTCATGTAAGCTTTTTCCAGGCTGCTTTCTGTAGCTGATATACAGCCTTGCCTTTTCTTTCACCAACTTTCTTCTCCCATATATCTACAAAAAAACCTTGCCCCTACCCTTGACCCTTATTCTCCCGCTATTTCCCCTTCTGCTTGCTAGATTTTATCCCCCAACTCTATATGTATTTGCTCTTACTTTTTTTATTCCACACCCTGCAATAGCAATGCACTGACACTGGACTTTTCACTAGTGCCTGGAAAAGCTTGGCACCTTGCTTCTCTGGCATTTTAGATATGTAGCTGCCCTTGGTCTCCTTTGAAATAAAAAGTTAGGCTTAGTGGATCAATTACACTCCTGCAAAAGCCTCTGGACAGAAAGCCAGGCCCTTGCTACAGCAGTACCAGAACAGTAAAGCAAGAAAGCCTCGCTCATCTGCAGCTCTCAGCAAAGTAAATGTTGAAGCCCTGATACTCTCAACATTTAAAGCCACTGTCTTTGTTATAATTTATGAAACATGTTTGTCCTGGCTCCTGGTCCTGTTTGTACATGTAGGCATACGGAATTGGCTGGCTTTTGCTTACCCAGGCTTCCTTGGGCTCTGAGACGTCTCCTAAGGTCTTGAACTGGAACAGGTTGAAGCCTGGTGCCCTTTATTAACATACAACTCTGAAGGAAGCAGATAGTTGTTGCTTTTGACACCCAGTCCCACTTGAGTCATTCGAGCAATTAGAAAAAGTGTCTTTGTTTTTGTAACTAGGTCAAAGCAAATCCCCTTTCATGCTCCCACTCTGTATATGATGAATGATCTGCTCCAGGGCAGTTGTTTTGTTTTTCTTCTCTTTTTATAACATCCACAGAAGAATTCTCATAGTAGAGAGCGGGAGAGAGGGAGGCCTGCCAAGGTAAACATGCTGGCACAAGACTTGGTGGTTTGTCATAGATTGTTCTAAACAGGCTCAGTTTTTCATTTCATTTTCTTTTTCCTACTAGTACATTTACACGAAGCAATGTCTATTTTCTGCAAAGGACCAGAACAGTCTGATGAATGACTTGATCATGGTGTTATGACCTTAAGCAGCACATGGATCTGGATCCGACATGTGGCAGGAAAACTAGATTTCTTCCCCAAATCATTGCAGAATGATCCCTCCACAAAGAGCAAGGAACTTAATTCCAGTTCAAATGACCTCCAAAAGAAGAACCTTTCACCTTTCTGCTGTGACTGGCTTTAGTGACAGAAAACTGTTCTTAAATGATAGTGGAGCATCATACAGTCAAATACTTGCCATTATTAAAAAAGTTACAGTCTGATGCTGCTTCGAACAGTAAGGAGAGAATCTGGCCTGGCCTGGGAAAGCGGGCTGCAAATTCTGCAGGAGCCTATCTTGATCAATTTATTGCCTGTATGTTGCCAGTCCATCTGACATTATAAAATATGTGAAGCTGCCTCTGTCTAGAACAGCATTACAAATGATCTCCAAAAATTGAGGGTCAAGGAGGAGCACATTAGCACTTTCCTGTATTTTCCCCTTACTTTCCCTAGCTTCCTTTGAGGACAAACAGAAAAGACATACAGTCTCCCACTTCTTGCTGTGGCTGCTGCTGGGAAGCAGACTGGCCCAGCAGTTGCCTCTGTAGCTCTGCCAGGGCTGGCACAGCCACCTCAATGAAAGCAATTGTTCTCAGGAGCTTTTCTGATGCTATCCCCAATCCCTTTCCCGGGCATGATCCAATTTGGGAGCTTTGGGCAATGCCAACCTGGCTTTCCTGTTCAGACACACCCCTACCTAAGTGAGAGCTGCAGCTTTAATGCAGCTGCGTGGGAATGAGCTAATCTCAAATTACAGTATCTTTCATGGTAAGGATGCTAGTTTCAGTTCGACAGCCACTAGAAGCTCATTCCTGTATGATGGCTAGTTTGTGGTTAGCATAAAGTTAGGAAGGACAGGGCAGTTCTAGCATTACAACCCCCCTATCTCCAGTATTGTATAGCAAAGGCTGAAAAGAGCTTCAGACTTGGGTCTGAACAGTGGTCTTCACATGCAAAATTGCTACCAAGGAAGATCTCTGTGCTTAGGCCTGAGAAGCAGCCAAAGAACTAAAGAATAACATCAAGGCAGAAGTTTGATCATTTCATTATAAAAGAATTAAGAGCTGGACAAAACAAACAAAGAACAACATAAAATAATCACACAACATTTAGATTAAAAAGAAAACAAATTAGTAGCTGGCAAAAATAAAGAGTCTGCAACATAGTCAGGACTGAGTTGAAGAAGTTTTCCAATTCAAATAGCTAATATTATTTTAAATAAATATCTGTTAGCTAATTATTTACAGAAAATAGCTTTGAAATATTGCATTTAAAAACCCCAAAACTACAGCTTTTCTTTCTTAAACAGCAGCTATTTTTAAACAAAATGTTTAAAAAGGTTTGTCTTTCATAAGTTCTGGAGGCCTGAGCTAGCTAAGCCATTTCAACCAAACAGGATGCATTATGCTTGTTTCAATTGTATATAATAAATAATGAACAAAAAACTAAACTGGAACAGTCCACAGCAGCTAGCTGGTGTTGTTCTTCAAAATGTCTCATTTTCTACTTACTACTTGGGGCCACAATTTTTACCTCTCCTGTGACATTCACCCACCAGTCTCTCCCCCTTGCTTCCAAGCTAAGCAAAAACTGCTCATTGCTTTCAACAAAATGATGTTCGTGTCCATCCATTACGTTGTGACTCCATGCCAAGTGCTGCATTGTGTAGCACGCTCCTTTTTTTGAATGCTGCCACAAACATTTGGACAGCATCTGTTTTGGAATTTCAAACTGGAGAGAGGGAAGCTGCTTTGGTTGCAGCATGGATATTGGGTACATATGCATAGCATATTAATACTCAAAGCACAGCCATGCATTCTGACTGGTGTCAACTTCAATTTTATTTTTCCATTTCTTAAGGCCAGATATTACGTCTTCAGAGCTGAGAAAGACTGAGAGGAACTCCATGATTGTTCTGGGGCAAAATACAAAGAATGAAAACATATGGCCTTTCTGATAACTCAACTCAAATGGAACAAGGTAAAATAAGTAAAAGCAGCATGTGTGTCTTTATGGGCTGGGTTTTTTTGCCTCTTCTCAGCACAGGCATGAGACTGTTCTATTCCTTCATCGAGACATATCCCAACATGCAAAAACAGGAACAGGTCAAATTTTTGAAGTTCAAATTATATGGGCTTATGCCAGCTGAAGACTCACGTATCTTCATTTTAGCAGTCCCCTACTTTTTAAAAAAAAATAATAAAAAATCACAATTTAAAACCATTTGTAGTCTAGGCCACATCATGTAGCCTTTTTACAAAAAGTACAGCAGCAAATTCATCTACCTGCAGTCAGTCAAAAAAACCTCCTAAATAAGCCAACCAGATGTCTTGTGAAAAATTGCCCATAATCAAGACTAAGAGTGAACCAGGCTCAGTCTTAATCTTCCATCTTTGGGGGAATGGGTTAAATGCAGAGAAACCCTTTCTAATCTTTTGCATTCACTTTATGTTTCTGTTTCAGAAAGGCAAAGTGGGAACACCATTTGGACATAAAAACAAAAGCCCCAGGATTACTTCATCTTACAGTTGTCAACAGGGCAACTCCGAT
>NW_009713383.1:94327-103787 GCF_000703405.1 Apaloderma vittatum | reverse complement strand
TAAAACAAAACACAACCCAACAGAAAAACCCCGCCGTTAGCATCTTGGCAATGCGGCCAATGGAGACTTTTAAGTGAGACTTGGAAACTCTTCCTCCTCTCTGGGTTAGAAACAGAATTACCTGAAACAGCAGAGCTTTTAAATTGTCATTGTTTTCTGGGGTCCTACTCCAGCTGAAATAACTTGAGCTTTGTGGGACACAGCAGTATCAAGCAGAGTGCCAGAGACCCCTCACCCAGCGCAGTTGGAAGGAGAGCCTCCTCCCTTGGGGGGAGCCATATCTGCTTGTCCCCAGCACAGCTCTTCCCTTCACAGCAGCATCTGGCTCTTTTACTGGAGAAAAAAAAGAGTTAGTAAAGGCAAGATTTCCTACGAGGCCATTCCTGAACCCGCTACCAGCTTCTCATCCCGTGGGCAAGGCTCCCTCCCTAGAGGCCCCCAGTGCCACAACATCGCACAACCTCAGGGCAGAGACCAGAGTGAGGGGCACCGAGGGCATCGGCCTTCAAACAGGCCAGAGGGTGCATCCAAGGCAACACCTTGGCTTCACCAGGCAGCCCAGCTGTCCTGCTATCAAACTTTTGGGTGAGAAATCAGGCTTGAATTCCTACTTTTCGGTGAAGTCCCGTGGCTGTGCAGGTGCAGGCCCGGGGCTGTAGGTGGGGTAGCGACACTGCTTCTTGGCTCAGCCTGTGCTCTGCTGGGAAAAGGCAAGAGGGAGAGCAGAGCTGTGAGGAAGAGGTTCTCAAACACATACACCTTTTGTATGTTACTACTCTTTTGAGGCCACATTAATAGCCATATAACGCTATAGCTGTGGCTGCTTTATTGCCACACGTCCATGGATTCCAGGCTCAAGGCACAGGCAGCACATGCTTCTGAAAGTCCCCTGGTTGCAGAAGTCTTCGCACACCAACCACTATTGCTGATGTCACAATAATCAACAAATATATTTAAATAAACCAAGTTTGCCTCTTATTACAAGGTTATTTTACCCCTTAAATTACAATACAATTGCAAGTTGAGCAATTGCTGTTTAAAAAACCCATCCCAAGCTTGCCTGGGAACAGATATTCGAGAAGCTGGCAGGAATGGATTAACTTCAGCAGGCTGGGCTTTTCAAACAACAGATACTTCCCCTTGCTCACGCGGAGCCCTCTGAGTCCTCAAAACCAGAGCAGGATCTCTTCTGAGAATCAAGCATCCCAGTCATTCTCTCCCAGGGCAGCTGTAGTTTGCAGGGGCGAGTGAAGGCAGCCCCCAAGGCCTGGTTCTCCAAGTGCTCAGAAGGGTTATTGCTGTTGTTAATTAGCATGTCAAGCAAAACAAACAAACAACAAACAAAAACAATTAAAAATATGGTCCGTGCTGACTCAACGTTAGCACCCTAAAGTAGGTGCTGTGTTTAATGTTTCAGTTCTAGCTGCTGCTGTGGGAATTAGTTATTCACTGTATATCTTGCTAGCTTCATCCAAAGCTAGAAAGATTTATAACTTGATTATTCTGTGAATAGTCTGTATATCTCCATAAATACAGGGAAGTAAAATCCTGCATTAACTTACACCCTCCATTATCCCTCCAGCTTTACAGAGACTGTAAGGAATGTGAATCAGTGCAAACTGAATTTAAAGTGTTTTAAGATATAGCATCATGAACAGATATTTACCATCTCCATTCACAGTACAGGTTTGTTGTTTTTTTTTTTTTTTTTTAAACTAAAATGAACTAGCACTCTTTTAATTACAGCATTATATGAAATGTATTCAAGTATTTTCAGAAATAAATATATTTATAACATGTAACATACTGTATAGTTCTCCACTCCAGAATAAAATGTAAGACAAGCATAAGAAATATAATAAAAGCATCAGTATTGTGATAATTATTTTCAGATATTTTATTAATGAATACCTAGGTCGTAATAAAGCTACTGCCACATATTTAAGGTTTCAGGTGAGCATAGCTGGTCAAGAAAGGGATTGTTACCTCCAAGCTTTTAAAGAACTTCTTGAGCCCTGGCAAAGAAGCAAGTTAGTTCTTTTGAGGCTGGTGCAGTTGTCAAAGTTCCAGAGGATGAGGAGAGCCTTTAGAAAATTCAGATACAGCCAAGCATGGATGATCATTCTGAGCAACCCCATATCAGGTGCTGCTGCACTTTGCTTCCAAAGCCACAGAGTGGACAAACACAGCAGGGCATCACACATCACTTGCAGAAGAAATGTTGAAGGCACTTGGGCACAAAGCATACAGGTGCTCAGCATCAGGGTTTCTTTCTGAAAATCTAGGTGCATTAGCAGCACAAAAGCTTCACTTGACAGGTGCTGACAGCTTTACCTGACAGGGCTGCTTTTCCTCAGCTTCTTCATTTACAGCCCACAGAACCTTCCTGGATTGAGCAGATTGCCTTCACCATCAGGAGTCTAAGCAAATGCTTAAAGCCACCCACACAACCTTTAGTCCAACTGTAAAACCAGGCAGGATGGAGTGAAGCTAAATAGGGTGCTGACAAGCAGTCACATGCATCCACTCAAAAGAAAGTAAAGGGGAGGTCAGTGAGACCCAGCTAAAGAAAGCAGAGATCTAGGAAGAAAAAAAAAAAAAAAAATCAAACAAAAACACCCCACACCAAAAAGCCCCACAAACCCAAAAAAATCCCAAAAGAGATCCACCTGTGAAGATAGAATGAAAACAAGTACACTTTCTAAGGAGTGAAAATTGCAGAACAAAGCAGCAATGAAAGCCACTAACACCCCAGTGGAGAAGAACAGGCTAGGAAGAGGGGGATTGCTCCCTCTCACCTCTCTGTTGCCCAGCTTTCACCTTGTGCCAGTGCTTCACATGGGCAACTCGCATCCCACTGCTGCTCGTCCCCTTTCCCTTCTGCTAGGGACCAAAGAGCAAGCCTTAAGCACAGAAACCTTCACACAAAGAACTTATCACCGCATGTGCCCTTACAGCAAGATCCAGCTCTGCACAAGAAGCTACATTCCCTGCAGGGGAATCTACCCAGTCTCCAGGCCCAGAGCTCCCTACCCCTTTGAGACGATTGAGCACCCCTGCAGAGGGCAGCCGGGAGCAGCTGGGCAGGGACTCTCCTCTCGTAGCCCCTTTAGCTTCACAGGCATCTATATTTTCTAAACAAATATTTTTGTCTGCCTTGCTGAAGCACTGGAAGTCTCCAGCAGCAGTCAGGAAGGCATTTAGATCTTGGCTAGCACATATAGTTAAGATCAGTGGCAGAGCACGCTGCCTGGTGTGGTCTGAAAAGGTGTGGTCTACACCTCTAATTGCCCAGTTAATTAACATCACAGACAGCCGCTAAAGACTTGTCATAAGGCATGTTATGAGATTGCACTCTGCTTTCCCAAACAGAGCTCCACCTGTACCAAGGCCATTAGTTGCCAGAGGCACTCCCTAAAGGAGAGGGCTGTTTGACCTATCCCTAGCTGATAATTTCTCCAGCCTGTGATCTCCTTCACCCTCCCACCAAATGACTTGGAGGAGTCTTATCTTCTCTTCTGATTAGATGTGAAAAGCAGGCAAGACTAAGAGCACTGGTTATCCTGAAAGTAACAGGAAAGAGCAGTTCTGCTAGAAAAATAAAAACATTGCAAGATGATTCCTTGCATTTGTTTAAGTAGAAAAAGAATTTAAAAAACCCCCAGTTTCCACCACCTGTTAACATCTTTTAGTCACATATTACTGACAGAAGCCAATTAAATGAGGTTTGCACTAGATGATCTTCAGAGGTCCCTTCCAACCTGTAACACTTTATGATTCTGTAAGTAGAAAAGGATCTGCTTCCTCAAGTGGGATACTGTTCGGTTCTTCGCTTCTGTGTATAAGAGGTGCCCCTCCCCTTTTTAAAGGTCCTTAAGCAGTATCATTAAGCCTACTCGCCCTGTCTTCTAACAAGGAGAATTTCTAGTCACATTTGTGGGGAATATGGGAAAATTTTTTCCTTCCCCCTCAAGCACACAGGCTCAAGGATTACTGCATCAGCTATAAGGGGATCTCAATGAGTGCAAGCACCAGAGCTCCTCCTGCCTGGGCAGGAATGGGAGGGGTGGAACTCCTTTCCTCCATGTCAGAGGTTTGATGGATTGTCTTGGCTCAGGACCTCAGGAAGCCAAGAATGACCCTGTTCAGCTGCTGTGACTGACCACAACCACACTGAACAGCGCCCGATACTCAAAACAGCAATTTTTATTTCTCATCTCAAAAAAACCCAGATCCATAGCAGTGTTATGCCAATAGCATCAAATTAGCTTTAATCTAAGAGCTTTGAAGACTTCTAACGGCCTGCTCTCACATGAAGGTTTAAAATTAGTCTTAAACCAAGTTTCATCTTTTTATTGCAGTTCAAGTTGCCTAGACCCCTTGATTCAGTTGGAATGAGATTTCCCTGTTCTCATTCTCCAGAAAAAATACCCCACATGCGCTTTTCTGTTTCCAGAGCAAGACCAGTAGTTTTACATACAGCATCATTAGGAATGCCCGTTTGTGCAGTGCTTTTCCATCCCTGCCTATGAGTCCTGCCACAGATCTGACTTACCTAGTAAGCTCAGGGGCAGGAGGGAAATTCTCAGCTCCTCTGCACAGTCAGATACCAGCTCTGCATCACCAAAGGAGAAACAACTGCAGGATTTGGTTTTTAGTTTTGCTAAACTTCTACTCCATGTCTGAGTGGAGCCAAGATTAAATACTTTTGTGGGACACCTTAGCCACTGACATCACCCAGCAGACATCACCCAGCATCAGTTCTCTCTGTCGGCAGCTTCCCAGCATGACAGGCCATGACAAGGTCTCCTCTTGACAACAGTAGACAGCTAACACTAATTCCAGAGCAGAATAACAGCAAGAAAGTGAGATGAATTCAGAGAAACAGCATTTGGAAATCTCTCTATATAACTAACAACAGGAATAATTTGTCCTGCAAACAGTCTTACAGTCCTGTTCAACTCATGTTCTCTGGGCCAGGAAGGAGTCCCACAGACCAAGGGGGTCCGATAACCACTTTATTGCAATACTTTGATTTCATGTGTTACAGGCATCTTCCTTTGCCACTGCACAGCAGCCACAAGCACCACGCACAGAGCTGCCCCACTTGCCACAGCAGCAAGCCCCAGAGCCCAGAAGGCTGCAGCATGGTCATCTGCTCCTGTGGGCAGAAAGGGGTCCTAATTAACACTCCCCCAGTGAGGTACAGGGATGCCTTAGAGGTTTAGTCTTTCTGTGGGAAAGACTTAGATCAGTCCCCTTCCCCAGCCTGGCTACATTGGGCTGACATGCTTACCAAGGCCATCCTTAGCTGTATCCCATCTTAGCTCATTCTGGAGGAAAATCACAGGGCCTTTGCTGGAGACATGGGAGGCACCACCCTCCTGAAGAGGATGCTCAGCACTTCTTTTACCTCCTATGGGAAAATATTAAGGGTTTAAGTGAGAAGGTGTATAGCCTTGAAAGTAAGCTGACCTCGATCAAGTTTGCTGCTCAACACATGAGAAAGAGCCTATTAAGACCTCTGCTTTTTTGGCGTAAGTGCAAGGGCTTTTCCTCAGTGGAAAGGAACAGGAAATACCTTGTCAGGATGTCCTTGGCTCAAGGGAACTAGTCCAAAGCCTGCATGTGCCCCTACCTCTAACTTGGGGGCTAGACCCTTGTTGCCCCTTCAGATGGGGAATCAGGAAGGCTAGGACACTTACTGGCTCTAGCAGGACAAGTGGTGGTGCAGGACTCCTGTGCAGACCGGTGGCATACTGAAGCACTGCAGTGCAGATACACCTAGAAACCATAGCACACAGCCTGAAATCTCTCAGGTAGTATCTAGACAAGTGATATCCCAGTGTAGCACACCGACCCTGGCCATCAGCTCAGCACCCACACAGCCTCTTCCTCATTCCCCTTACCTTGATCCAGGTACCAAAAGCTATTTCCATGTGGTTTTGGCCAGGAAGTTTAGAGAATATTGATTAGCAAGTTCAAAAGAACAGCTTAATCTGCAAGCAAACACTTGCTTATGTAGACCTACACTTTCAGTAGTCTTATTTTCCGTCACACCTCTCAAGGATGCATCTTAACCTTTATCACATTTTTCTGGAGAATGAGCAGGTTTTTGCATCAACTTCTCCCTCCTATTTCAGAAGCAGATTTTTCTAGTCTTCCGGCTCCCTCTCCCCTCACCCCAGAAAGACCAAAAGTCTCATTAGTTATGAAGTGGTTCTTATCACTCACACACATTACTTGTCCTCATTAGGAAGCTAGGCAACCAGAACAGGATCTTACCAGTCCAGAAAGCATCTCTTGGGAACTGATGTCCACAAAGGTGAATGTGTAGAGAATAAAACGTTGGTAATGAGAGGGGAAAAGTAGTCCTGAGGCAAGACTCAGAGGAACCAGCTGTGTCTTATAGTTGTCCCCCACATAAGGGCATCTGAGAAGGAGAGGCCAGCAATGAGGAAAAAAAGTGCGAGTCATTCCTCCGAGCCAAATCTATTTATAAGTTACTTACCCATCTACCAAAACAGGCCACTGCAGCTGTTGCTGTGGATTGATACTTGGTGTGGCCCAGCAGTAGTGAAGGATCAAAACCAGGTCTGGGTCTGTTCTTTGAAGAATCTTGACTTCTGCATAAACAGGGTCTCTCAGAGTCTTTACAACAGGATAGTCATTGTCAGTATAGTAGGAAGTATAGCTTCCATCTGGGACAGAAGAAAAATCAAAAGCTATTTCAGAGCAGGATCAAAGAGGTAACCTGCGAGCACCCTTTATAGCTATATCATTTAGTTTCCACCATAGCAGGGAAGAAGCAGTGCCAGGTCCACCCATATATACTCCTTTATTACTCAAGCAGAGACCAGAATCCTGCACCGAGAGGCTTGAGCAAATCCTGCAGACCTCCCGTACCTGAGGCAACACGCAGCTCCAAGGACAGGGGACCTGGCTGGGACACAGCAGGGAGCGGTGGCAATGTGAAGACCTGAACACTCAAGGGAATGAAGCTCCCAGTCATGGAGTAACTGCAGCGGACATGTAACCTGGTGGGACAAGAAAACACCAGATCAGGCAGATAAGAAAGGTTACTCTGATGTCTCCCTTTTCCAGGATGGCAACATAATATCTGCTTTAACTGGTCATATCCCAAATCTTTCCTCTAACACTTCCTTTTAACAAATACTCTAAATTATCTTCAGAGTTCAAATTTGAGTCCGCAGAGCATCGCCAGCAGCTTTATTCCTACTAACTGGAGACATACCAGCCCTTAGCCTACACCAGTTCCCTCTTGTGAATTCAGAACTTGTGACAAGCAGGAATTTCTCTAGTGACATTGAACACAGCAGCACCCAGCAATAGCAGCCCCAGAGTATTACCTGAAAGCGCTGTCCCTAGTGACAAAGCCAAGGCTCCCATTCTTCACATCCCTGGATGCCACCAGCTCATTCTCATATACGGCCTGTTCTCCAGTCACCTGCAATGACAGAGGCGCTGCCGATGCAATAAAGTCAAGCTGGATTAATGCCAGGCCCAAGAACAGCATTTGGCATCTGGAAATCTATAGGATGACCATCAAGTTGCCAAAGCTACATCAGGTTGTTCCAGGTCTGCAATCTCCTGCTCTTTCAACCTAGTGACAGCTGCAGCTCTTACCCGAAAAGTGGTGCCACAGGCAGAGAGTGGGAACTGGTACACAACAAAGGCACGGTTTTTCATGACAGGGACACAGCCAGTACTGCGTCCACTGGCCAGTTGCACGGAGTCCAGGAAAATGGGTGGCAGAGTCACATCCTGAGAGATGGCAATGGAAAACTGGCCATCTGGTGTGCAATGAGCTGTCACTGGAGGAAAAGATATAATCAGTCTTGAGCTCAGAGAGAAAAAGAGATGGAAAGGAGACTCAAATACCACAGCAAAGACAAGGCCAGCAAGTCTTGCAAGTTCTCCTGCCTGTAACCCCCAAAGCAAGTGCTAATCACAGAAAGACAAGCACAATCAGTTCTGACAGCAATACTGATTCTAGCCATAAACCCAGGTCTGTTGCAATACACATTAAAGAGCTGGACACTTCATTAGGACAGAGTACTCTTGGTGGCCAAAAACATAGCCCTAAGCCACTACAGGACTGGTGCACATCACACTTCAATCCTGCTCCGCCAGGAAAGTGAGGAATCCTGGTTTGCAGTTCCTGCAGGAAAAGGGGAGGACAAGTGCTCAACTTTACCTGTGTTACCAAAATAACAAGGCTTCACCCTGTCCCTAGGGTCGTAGCAGCAGCCCCGCACTTCACAGTCTCCCTGGCTGATAGGCAGGGAGGCACATGGCAACCGGTCTTGGCCAAGGACAGCAGAACAGACACTACTGCTTGGAGCATCCAGGGCTGGAAGAGACAGCAGGAGTTTGAAACTAAAGCAGAAGAACTGGGGGACAAAGACACAGAAGATACTAGCAGAAGGTGCCCTGCTGACCCTGCATACAAATCAATGGAAGTTAGATTCAGGTAAGGGTCAAACACACGGTCTGGAGTTGGCATGGAAGCCTGTTTAGAAGGGATCTACCTTCCTCTGGAATATACTCTACTCCTAAAGCCATGGAGGGCTGGACTGCATGGGATCTGTCAAGATAAAGCATTCTGCATCAACCCAAGTAGTTAGGAAAATCATTAGGAAGAAGTTTTTTACCATGAGAGTGGTAAGAACTGGAATGGGTTGCCCAGAGAAGTTGTCAGTACCTCATCCCTAGAAGTGTTCAAGACCAGGCTGGATTAGACTTCGAGCAACCTTGTCTAGTGGGAGGTGTCCCTGGCCACAGTGGCGGGGTGTGGGAGGTGGAACTAGATTGTCTTTAATGTTCCTTCCAACTGAAACCATTCTATGGTTCTATGATTGCACCTGGTCTCTGGCTCAATCCCTGAGCTTGCAGGGACTCATGCAGTCAGAACATGCCTAGGAGAAACAAGGAACATTCACTTGCTGACCCCTCAAAGGGGGCACAAGTTCCCATCAAGCTGGTGGCTCCTGTGTCCAAACCCTTCTCCAGGGAATCTTCTACATAGCAATAAGTTCCCTTTCCCAGCCTCAAGATGGCCTAGGAACAATCATCAAAAAGGAAGGGAACTCATTGCTGCAAGATATGGGCAGGGTTTCCCAAGAAGCTATCAGAGTCTTACCAGGAAGTTCCACAGGGCACCTGAGCAGCTTCTCTTCATAAGGAAATTTTTGCCCAGCAGCATCTGTTGCTTCAAGCCCAATCAGCATGAGGTAATTGCCATCCTGGGGGAGCACCACACCAGTCAGGACAACCAGAGCAGCAGTAGTCACAGTCCCAGCAGAACCCCTAAGGTCACTCACCCATTCAAAGACATAACAACCAGTATAGGAAACCGATATTTTCCTGGAGCCATGTGGAGTCCTAGATACCGTGAGCCCACAGTCAGGGTCATTCTGTAGAGCGTGTGCCTTCCCCT